>NC_142739.1:6312500-6357500 GCF_051943395.1 Hippocampus bargibanti
GCATACCAGCCACCTAAGGAGAGTGGCATCACTGACCCCTTTGAACAAAACGGCTGTCGCAGATATTGACTTCTCAGACAAGGACTACTGACTTTCCTGTTACACATCAGAGAACACCGGTGGGACGCCTTGAATCTGATTCAGAATCATATTTATTGCCAGGTATGTAGAACACACATGGAATTTGTTTCCGGTCGAACATGCTGCATGACTCATCATCATCATCAAAAAATTGCAAAGAGGCACTATACAGTTCTCTTTGGGTTACTGTTTAAAGAGTTAATGGCTTGGGGGAAGAAGGTGTTTAAATGTCTGCTGAATTTGGTGCGCATGGATCGGTAGCGCCTGCCTTAGGGGAGTTGCTGAAAAAGGTGGTGGGCAGGGTGCAGAGTGTCCAGTAGGATTTTCCGCACCCTTGTTTGGATTCCTGCAGTGTGCAAGTCGTGTGGTGAACCAGCCGTCGCGTTTGCCCTCGGCATTTGGTCAATTAAAGCACTGATTTCTAATGTTCAGATCCTAGCCAGTGCTGAGCCTATTGCGTGGCAGAATAACCCACAAGGCTAAGTGGGGAAACCGGCAGTCTACACGGTTTCCCTTGTTTCAAGAGTTTTTTTCTGGTTCCTTCAGGGACGAGGGTAAATGTAGCATATCAAAGTCAAAGTCAAAGTCAGCTCCATTGTCAAATATGCTAATATGCATGACATACAGCACAGATGAAATATATATGAATATGTCACTGCTACATAACGTTACGACAGTGTCGTAAAGCAGCGGTGATTACACACCCGCAGGTATACGAACGTGGCGGCACAATAAAGACGTTGACAAAGCAAGTCGTCTTCTCTCGTTCCTCCATAATGAGAGAAGACATAACACAGTACTTTCTGTTTTTATAATAATAATAATAATACATTTCATTTATAAGCGCCTTTCAAAACTCTCAAGGATAATAATAATAATAATAATAATAATAATAATAATAATAATAATAATAATAATAATAATAATAATAATAATAATAATAATATAACAACACAAAGACACAGAGTGCCATTCATTCTTCAGCACTTTCTGTACCCTCTTTGTGACATGAAGCAGTTGTAGATGAAAGAGGAGAGGATCAAAGCGTATATGAGCTTGAAATGATGGTGGGTGTCGAAAATACAGTGCAATACATACATACTGGGTTATATAGCGCTTTAAAAACAGCTGAAGCTGGAACAAATCGCTACCATGGTTTTACATCTTATTGATTAATATCAGGGGTGTAAAACTGTTTTCTGTCACTGGCCACATAACTGTTGAATCACCTCCCCACATTACATACACAGTGCACAACATATTAATGTATAAACAGTTTTAAAATAAAGTCAAGAAATTCAATTAAATTAAATTAAAAGTCAAGAATCATGTTATTGCGGGTTACAGATGACAATTTCAATTTTTTTGTTCAGGCTTTAGGGAGCATCATGGAACTTGGCATGCTTGATTTGTTTCTACGGGACACATAAAATAATGTGACTCAAATCAACTGTATGTATAAAGCAATTTCAAACAGCCACCGCTGCATACAATGGGCTGTAGATAACTATAAAAAGTGACAGGACAGATCTGGCCTCCGGGCCTTAACTTAGACACCCATGATTCATATTTATACCCTTGTGTGCATTTCTGTCAAATGTTTTCTCTCATTATTACTTACTTTGAACTTTGTTAGCATTGGTTAATAAACAACTATGGCTCATTATGACAAACACAAATTCTGATGGCAATGAGTATAAATATATTGTGAATCAGGATATATTAATAAAGCGTTGTTTGTTTGTTTTTTTTCTCAACTAAACCACTTCGTGAAACAAAGCTCATTAAAACGAATACCATACTTTCAACTATCTGTATCTTCAATAAAGCAGACCTTTCTTCAATAGAGAGACCTCGGGGAAAAAGGCAGAAATATGGGCAGAAATCAACAGACTCCAATACTTTAGTTTGTTGGAACTAAAAATGTTTCCTTGCCTAAGAAAGAAGTACAGTATAAAACAACATGAAACACGTTATTTTTAGAAGTTATTAAGTTAGACCCACACAAATTCAAATGTGAACTTAAAATTGATTATGTCGTCTTTGGGTGTATGGAAAATATCTGTACCACTTCTGTCGTTCTCTTCCTCGCTCACTGATGTGAGCTCCTTGGCATTTATAGCAGGCAGCTATTACACCATGGAATGTTCCAAAGCCAGCAAGTGCCCCAAACGTTTGGAAAAATGTAGCATGAAAGTCAGGCTGTAACTATATCAGAAATGATCCTGTAAATCAAAGTTCAGTTTTTCATGAAAGGAAACTTGCCTCAGACAATTTGAAGCAAGCCTTACATTAAAAACTTCCCATTTGCATTGAAATTTGGGTCTGAAAAGTACTGGCCCACCTCTCGAAGCATCGGACTGGGTTGGCAGGTCCACATGACCCACGACAGAAAAACACCTCACTGTTAAATGGAGATTGTGGCATTAGAAGAGGGTTGAACAAAAGGTGAGAAAGACACTTCAAGAATACGATCAATGTATTTTGAGTGAATAGCAGTGGTGTGACAGTCAGGTGGCTAAATTGTAACCACCACCTTAATGGTGTTGATGCAACAAGGGATCCGTCGGCAAGATCTGCAGGAACCTGCTACACAGACTGCAGGACAGCGGCCCTTAAGAACGGCATTTGCCAATTGCGAGCCGTGCAGTTCGCACCAATGCCTTCAGTAGTGCTACGTCTGAATCAATCCAACTCTTAAAAACTATTTTGTGACTAAACAACCGTTACTGCAGCTAGAACTGCTACTGTGACTTAATGGTGTGATTTACTACAAGTCCCTTAGAGGGTATCGTCAGCCAGGAAATAAGACCGTCAAGAAGGTCTTGGTGTTGCCAACGCGAAATCTGATTGGTTCATGCAACAATTTTATCAACACTTATTTTATGCTACAGGTCCCACAGAACTGATTGTGAGGGCATCCAGGTAGATTTCTGTCTCTCTTATCAAATAATGGCTGAAATTTGGTTGGTTTAATGCTTAAATACCAAAACATCTGGAAGCAGCGCAAAAAAACAAAAGCAATGAAAGGAAGCTGAAAGACAATTTGGAATTGGGGCGTATCTATCCTGTACATCCCAGAGATTGTATTTCCCTGGTCTGGGTCTTACAACTTGCAGCGTCGTCGTCACGAATTATCAAATCTGATCGGTGTTTTTGAAGCTGTTCAGTCTTAGAAGCATCCCGGCCAAATGAAATATGAAACCACCTCCCTAATGAGGTTTCAATCCTTCTTGTGAAAATCTGATTTCACGTGCTTTGTGACAATTCAGACTGACTACAAAAAAAAGGCCATCTCGTTTCAATCTGGATGTGGTAAATATAGGATTTTTGCTGCCAGTCGGAACAACGCCCAACTTTCGTGGTTTCTTTCTGTCATAGTCAGTTAATTGTTGGTTTTGGTGTTTGTTGTCTCAGTCCAAGTTCAATTTCTTTTTCTTCATTGTTTTAATACTTTGATGAAACCATTTTTATTCTAGACTTGTGTTCATTCTGTGCATTGATAACCTGAGCACCTTTTTTATTTTGAAAATAAGTCAATAAATCAAATTATACTTTGGGTGTGCTGGCGTCTTTTTCATTGTCGCTGACCCGTGCAAGCAAATATGCAATGTAGTGTATGGAAAAAAAGACAGGGCCGAGTATTGCCGCTCCTTTCATTCCCTTGAACTTCTGCATGTGAAGGTTGCGTTGATGGTCCCTGACATGGCAAAATATTTTCTTGAGTCCTTCGGGAGACTGCGGTTTACAAAATAGGCTAAGGGAAAACTAAGAAGCAGACCCCCATAGGTATATTATGTAATGTTTAAAGAACATTCACAGAGCTGTGAATTAGACAATGAGAGAGAGCACCACTGCCCCCCACCCCATCCCACCTCAAATAAAGATGATAGTATTGTATTCAATGAAACCATTTCTGCAATCTAATTTAAAACAGATTCTTTTCTTACAGACAGTGTATTTGAACACCTACAATACAATGTCTGTAAGAAAAGAATCTGTGTTACTTGCAATGATTTAGCCGGCTTGATGCACGCTGTTATGATGATAAAATAAATGTCTGCTAGCGGCGAAATATATTTTCCTTTCTTTCAATCACCACCACCACCAAAATCATCTGACACTCATGTTACACCATTTTTTTAGATGTGGTAATACAGTTTACTCTTCTTTACGGCACTAAATTGTCATGTGAGCTGGGCGCATGTCAAATGAAACACCGTCAGTTTGCAGGAACGCCCAAAAGGGTTTGCTAGAGATGAACCAAGTTCCTAAACAAGCGCACGGAGGTTCCAATTGGCACGAACATCAGGAGTTTTGACACGGGTAGAAAATTGAGCCTTCAATCTTTCTTTGCTCACACATTATATCTCCCGTCGTCCAGAGGGAGAGGATCAGTAGCCGATACATTCTGCGCGCACTGTGAAAAGGTGTGAATGTGTGTCCGCATATGATGGGAAACCCTCCCAGACAGCCTGATGAATAAAATGCAGACAAGCTGTAGCAAACTGTAAAAGAACACATCAAATGGATTAGAAACAGGCTTTTCTTTTCAGCTGTTTTTGTTGACAAATCTTTCATGACTGAAGTAGGTGAAAAAAAGACATCCACTAACATAAAACGACAACCTTTCAAACAATTCAAATAAAAGTCACCCAGGCTTTGGGTGAGCAAAATTTGTGTCATAGTTTTACATTTTAACAAAATAACAATCACACAATAGCGTTTTATTATGTGTTTGAACCTGGTGCACCACCAGTGTGTCTGCGAGAAACTCTATCACTCCATCATAAAATGGGATATGAATGGAAAAAGCTAAAAGCGTAAGCATGGTTTCAACTGATGTCTTCCAGTTGTGTGACCTCTCTTTCTTTCTGCCTCTTTTTTTCTGTCTCTGTGACTCTCTCTCGCTTTAATAAGGCCAGCTGTAGAATCGGCCTCTCTAGGGGGGAAGCAGTAGAGTGTGGCTGGAGCTGAGGCTGAAAGTGGGGCGAGTGGTGATGGGGGTGCAGGTTTAAGGTGAGTTGGGGAGGGGGACTTCCGACCATTTTCCCCGATGCAAAATCCCATCAAATCTGGCCAACTCTCCCCCTTTGGTTTTCTTTACCTCCCTCTTATATTTCCTTCCCTTCAATCCCACTTTTCTCCTCTGTCTTCCCATCCCTTTCTCCCTTTCTCCCTTTTTCCCTTCTAACTCATATACTTCTCCGGTTCGCTGCTTGCTCAATCCGTACCCGCCATGGAAAGTAGACAGATGCTTTTGGACTTTTGGTAATGACTCTCTCCAGACGTCTGCTCAGTGGCACCATAACAATTCCAGAATCTTCTTTCCTAACCCCCCCCCCCCCTCCTCCTGCTGCTGTCACTTTCAGACTAAAAACGAGCATCCAAGGACCGCGATATATTGCTCACTTCCTTGGAGACTCTTTCACCCACCAGACGCCTGCTCTGTGGTACTGTGTTGGGTCCAGACCTGCTTCCCAGTTCCGACAGGTCCCACGCCAGAACTGTTCAGCTGGGCTAAGACTGCGGGGGTGATAGTGGCGTACGTGTATGTGTGTGTGAGAGAGCTATGTTGGTGGGTGTTTTTCATCAGACTAATGAATAATACGTCTGAGCGGCGAGAGTATCGAGCAAGAGCAGGAGAGGAGGCTAATGACTCTCAGATGGTCTTCTACTACTGTGCTGCTGCTGCTCCTGCTGCATGCGCGCTTAAAGGGGAATACTACGAGATACATAAACTACGGATATTATTTTAAGGGTATAATTATACGGTTAAAGTGGTCATGCGTAAAAAGAACTTTTTTATGTTTTGCTGCGCTCACGTTCCATGAGATGATAAAAGGACTCCAAAAAAGTTTGTGTGCAACTGCAGACTTTTGTAGCTGCTCACATCCTACCATTGACTTAAGTGAGCGACTTATTCACCTTTATAAAATGTACGCAATCTGGATGGGGACAGTCTTTTGGCGGGCACACTCCGGAGGGTGTACTGCGGTGTAACACCTCTCAAAAGCACAAAAACATCATATTTCATGTTTTGAGTCATTTCACAAACGCTGACAGGGAGTGATGAAGGTCACTGGCATACACGTGTACAAAGTTACACAGGTGCAGTCCGTGAAAACGGCATCTACCGAAGCAAATTTAACTAACCTGCTAAGAAGGTTGTTTGAAAAAATTCTCCCGAGTAAATGATAGTTTACGGAGCAGCCTTAATATAAAATGGGATGTGTGAACGCGACAGGGCTAGATTGGCTAAGCATGAGAAGTATTGATTCCATTCAGTATTTCGTGCTCTGTTGTACTTCTGCTATCTTTCCTTTTTCTCATTGAGGCTAACAAGCTTCTCTTTAGTAAGCATCTTTATATGAGTGAACACTACACAAAAATTATACCTATGTAATATATATGGCAACAAAATACATGGGTGCAGCACAAATGCAAATGTGTGCTGTCTGAACACTCCTAATATTGTCCTAACATTGACATTAAGACCTTTTAAAGGGTGAAAAAGGATAAGTGCCAGTGCACTTTTTTCTTCACTTGTGAGGAGCATTTCCACATGCTAATGGGACTCGCAGTCAAAGTGGGAGTCATAAACGATACAGCAATCCTGTAATGGCTCGTAAATTTGACATTTTGTCCGGGGCACCTGATGTGCCACCGGTCAACTATCAATTTGCACCATGTCCAAAATATCCACTACTTCGGAGTTGCCTATAGATGAGATGTGCAGAGGTCAAAGTCGGTGACTTGCAGATAGACGTTGCAAGTTGATATCAAAGGGTGCCGTATTTTCGAAATTAATCACTAGGGAATTTCTGTGTTTTATCAAAACTCCACTAAATGGAAATTAGGGCCATCCTCAGACTTACATGCCTCTTTCACACAGATTTTCAGGTTGTGTGTGATGATTGTGTTACAAGCTTGATTGTGTGCAAGAAAAGCACATGAGAAATTGACGTAAGCGTAAACGGGTGTATATGCTCCTCCGTGTCCACTTTTTATGCACCTGAATGATCTCATTCAGAAGATGCAATATAAAGAGCATGAACCTTTAATCAATGACGTACAGATTCATACTCCCGTATAGAATACTGCTGTATTTACCGTACAGAAAATATACTGTGTGGCACCACATAATAATGATATTTTGTATATTTTGTCTCTTTCATGTCACCGAACTGGATTACCAAAACATTTAGAAACCTTATATGAGGGTTGATTAATTTTATTTTGGACCAAACATTGACTTCTCGATCAACCAACCTACTGGGATCAATCCGTAGACCCACACACACTTGCACATGCATGAGCGAGTGTGCAATGGAAATAATGGCACTATGATGAAAGAAACAGAAAAATAAAGTAATAAATACACTTTGACTGATGATAATAATAAGAATAAATAAATTGCAAGCTCTAATTGCAGACTGCTGAGAACTGACAACTTTGAGCGTCGCAGGTCACCCACCACAGTAAATAAAAGGTGATCTGCTTTCTTTTTATTTTCAAACAGTTTTTCTTAAACTGACACTGATGCTAAGTGTACTGTGTGCACACAACTGAAAAATATGTCACATTAACAACAGACACACACACACACACACACGATTGTTGTTTTGTTTTGTTTTTCTTCCCCCCACCCCCATCTATCCCCCCTACCATCGACTTGTGACCAATCCAAAAGCTACCTGTCAATTGCGATTGTCATCTTGGGCACAACTGCCCTATACTGTCCAATGTGATTGTTTTCAAGTTATATATTTTTTATCTTCAAGCAGGCAAGCAGGTAAATTTTTACACAACATACACATCTGTACTAATTTTGCAATGGCCAAATTGACAAATTGGTTGAGGTATGTTCAATGTTTTTTTGGCAATACAATGGGAATTGGCATTTGACAACATTTATTCAAGGAATTCGGTGTATTGTCACGAAAAAACATTGATTCACCAATAAGCAACAGAATGCAGGTACCATTTGATATGCTGTAATTTAGAACTCTAGCAGTAGAATTTGCAAAAGCTCTAAAATACATAAAACACACCACATTGAGGCAATTGAAGCTGATTTTGGGTCAACTCCTCTTGTCATTTTATGCAAATGTCGCAATTACTGGGCTGTAAATCAAATTATTTAATCTTCCTACATTCTTCTCTAAAATGCTGCCACGTGTGGTTATGAAAAGCCCCTATGTCTGCATTGTGTTTTCTGGCCTGCAGGCATCAGTTCAGGGAGAACTGGATACTGTGTGAGATCTGACCCACACATGGGAGATGCAAATCGGAGGAAGTAATGATGGACCACAGCGACTGAAGCAGACTTGGCAAATATCTCACTATTTTATTGCCTTCGCCCACTCGACTGTGAAATACACTGTCTAGGTTATGAAAGCCACTTCAACTCTGGATTTGTTCAATGGGGAGAAAACAGAGCCTAACATTGTATCAAAGAAGCACAATGCATTGTTAAACAATCGTGTCAAAGATCATATATTTATGAATGATGGATAATGTCAACGGGAAGTAATGGATAATATTTTGCCAAGCAGTGCACAGACAATCTATTCAGTATGACTTGTGCGTCTGAGCAAAATTATGTCAGAAAAACATATTACCATTCAGATAAAAACTACACATACATGTAGTTAGAAATAGAAAAACATATGATTGTAGTGGTGGTTTCCCTAATACAGCTGGGACAGTTTCCAGGAAAGCCACGTCCCTTGAAATTTCAATTGGAGTTATGAAAGGAAAATGAAAGGAATGAAAGAATTACAATAACAAAATGCATGAGCTGCTGGAAAGGCAGCCACTCTAGCGGCACCATCTTGAAGTCTTTACATTGTGTTTAAATTGCTTTACTGTTCGTATGAAGCTTACTGCAAAATGAGCATATATGCTTTGAATCAGGAATGAGCCGATGCCTTTTCAACATTACTTGGTCAGATCAGAAGGCAGAAATTGGCCATGTGGTTTTCGGTATTCCTCCTCAATACGTGCCTACTTACTTGGCACCTCTTAGTTGGATGCAATCCTGTTCTACACACCTATAAACCACTCTGTCACGTTCTGGTTGGCGACCAACGGGTAGTGCTGTCGGCACCGCCCTCAGTTGCATAGATGCTGGTTGTATTCTTCAGTGGCAGGTAAAAGGACTCCCGGCACAACCATTCGGTGCCGGGTCATTGTGTACTGTGTATGTGTTTGCTGCACCCTGTCAGGTTTGTTTCATCTTGGCAGACTTTTACTCTTGGTTTTCTTTGATACTTTGTACTTTTCTGTTCAGATGACTATGAGGTTTTAGATGTTGTTCCTGCTGACTTTATTTTAACACAATTTGTCAAATACATCCTGCTGCTTCCTCCTGCCTGCTTATTTTGGGATCCACAACCACCATCACCACCCCGCAAACTGTGACACACTCTTTCAAAACTAAAATAAATATATAACAAGAATCATTTAGCATCATCAGTGGAATATTATGTATGGCAGCATATCGCATATATTAGCCAATACAATACTATTTTGCAGTACTTAACTGCTATTTGATGAGTTCAAATGGAGACTATGTCAATTGTTCAACTCAAACATGAGGTTTGACACTGGTATCACATCCGTAGATGTCGAAGTGGAACAGCAGGAGTGATAAATGCTGACTATTACATTATGTAACTCTGATAGATTATTCTTGGTGTTATTCGTTTTCAACAGTATCTTGCTGTTGCCAATTTACACACGAAGACATACCAGCAACGGCACTTCGGTTTAGTGTTTTCAGCAGTGGACTACTGAGGACTGTGAAGAAAAAAAATCCAACGGCTGTCAGTTACCTGGGAATAAACCATAAACTGTACAATCATGGTTGAAAAAAAAACCCTAGACTTCAAGGAGACAACACGAGAAAGAGTTTCAAAGAAAAAAAATAGACAACCATTTTGTCGGGACCACCAATAAGAAATATTATCCAATGAGAAACAAGTGCTTAAAAGTTTTTTGACTTCAATACGATGACGGTCTTTTTGCCGGATTGTTTTACCTGCTCATAAAAATATTAAACTGTTTTGTTGCATAATTTGGAGAACCAGGGCGGCCCGGTAGTGGAGTGGTTAGCACACCGGCTTCACAGTGCCGAGGTCGCCGGTTCGCGTCCCGGTCCGGCCTCCCTGTGTGGAGTTTGCATGTTCTCCCCGGACCCGCGTGGGTTTTCTCTGGGTCCTCCGGTTTCCTCCCACACTCCAAAAACACGCATGGCAGGCAGATTGACCACTCCAAATTGTCCCTAGGTGTGAGTGTGAGAGTGACTATTGTATGTCTTTGTGTGCCCTGCGATTGGCTGGCAACCAATTCAGGGTGTCCCCCGCCTCGTGCCCGAAGACAGCTGAGATAGGCTCCAGCAACCCCTGCGACCCTAATGAGGAATAAGCGGTACGGAAAATGAGATGAGATGAGATGAGAATTTGGAGAACCTTCATCGGAAGCTCTGAATGAATTTTGATAGGCAGCTAGCTAGGCGTACCGTTTATAGACAAATCGAGAAGGCCCAGAGTATGACCACTTTTACGAGCCATTGCTGGATAATTATCCATTTCCCGTTTTCGGCCACAAGCGCGACTGATGGCTCGATTCCAGTGTTGCGGCTGCTGGCTGCCAAGCCTGCTGCTGTCTAGAGACATAAACAACGCAGAGGCAGTAGGCGACGGGAGGATAAGATGATACGGGGAAAGGCAGCCTTGCTTCACAACTCAAATTCTGTGGTTGTCCAAAAAAACGGATGGATGACATTTTCAAAAAACTAAATTCAACTTTTGTGCGATTGGCTGGCAACCAATTCAGGGTGTCCCCCGCCTTGTGCCCGAAGACAGCTGAGATAGGCTCCAGCAACCCCCGCGACCCTAATGAGGAATAAGCGGTACGGATAATGAGATGAGATGAGAACTTTTGTGTATTGATTTGGGGTGTCAATGCCAAGTGTGGAATAACTGCAGATTAAAAACAAGTTCACAGCGAGCATGACAAAAAAAAAAAAAAACAATATCCATGAAGATCGATTTTTCCATTGAATACAAAAAAAAAGTAAATGAAATAGTCAACCCGAAATGTCAAATGTTTATATTTAGATTTGAGGAATAAAATGCCTTTAGACTGCAGTACTTGTCAGCTGGGCAGTTGCTTTTAGCTTGTAGCTGTGAATAAATGCCGTATCATACAATGACGGCATAATTCACTTGCAGTTTCTTCACATCCTAAAATAGCCCTTCAATAGGATTTCGGGATGGTGTGTTTATGTTAGCAGTAGTTATGGCGACATGACAATAAAAACTCTGATAAGGCAATACAAAACATCAAATAATAAAATTAGACAAGAGAGCCAATGTGCCTTTCAATGGGTCAACTGGCTCCCGGTCAAATATAGAATAAACTTTAACATTCTTCTTTATACATTTAAAGCTATCCATAACCTTGCCCCCCCATACCCATCTCACTTCACTTCACTTCATCCCATGGCCTAGAAGGCCTTAGGGGTGCCATGATGGACGTCTGGGCAGTCAGAGATCTCCAGCGCTCTCGGTCTTCGTGGGTAGCGCGGTCGTTGTTTTTCCGGGCCTCGGCCGATCCGGCAGGAGTGATCCTGACTGTTTGTACATCATGACATTTCAGTAGGCAATTAAACTTGGTGGTGCCTATCTCCTCTCCAAGCTCTTCACCAGGAGTTCCGGAGCCCCCCTGGTTACCCTTGTCTAGTTTAGCCTGCCGGTCGAAGCAGTTTGCCGTGGTGTGGCCGCAGAACCTCTGCTACTTGGAGCCATAGACAAGAGCTGGGTGATGGTGAGGACCAGTTAGGGATCAACCAGCTATAAAGCATCAGCAATACAGCTGCGACCGTATCTCCCTCAAAGGTACTACCTCTCCCATACACCCCATACACCACATACCCATCTGACCTTCTTCAAATTCCCTCCACCTCTTTGTGCCCCCCCCCCCCCCTGCCCATCTCAGCACGATAGGTGGCAGAGCTTTCAGCTTTTCTGCCCCCAAACTCTGGAACTCACTTCCTCCCAACATTCATAACATCAATTCTCTTCCCACCTTCAAGTCCCATCTCAAAACCCACCTATTTAAAATTGCATTTTCTGTGTAGCTCTATCTCTTGTTTCTATTTACAATTGTATTTTATTTATTGCATTCAATTTGTGATTGTATTTTATTTATTATAGTACCTATGCTTGTCTGTGACTGTAAAGTGTCCTTGAGAGCTTTGGAAGGCACTTAGAATGTAATGTATTATTATAATTATGATTGTCAATGATGACGCACAAATACTATACAATAATGGGAGGGTGCAGTGGTTTCGTGTGAAGGACGCTTTAAAAAGTTATGTTTCGCTCAAACCTAAAAATGAGGAGTACTGGTTCATTGTAACACTTCACACCAGGCCACTTTAAGCAATGCCCATCGATCAGGTCAACTGTGCCAAACTATCATGGCGAGCTGGACTGAAGTAGACACTGTATATGTTAATGTTCTCATTCACATGCAAACAGCCACTGAGTTTGTTTTGCTGAGACACTGCAATTGTTGTTATTTGGCCGGCATAGTTTTATCCAGGTGACATCTCCATTGACGGAGAAAAAGGATTGTGAGAGGGCATCAAAGCCACAGACTAAACGAGAGTGATGCGGCTTGGTTTAAAGGGCAGAATCCCCCCACAAGTTTCTGGTGTCAAGCCAAAACAAACTCCTGCCTATAGTTTGCCTCTTGCCTCCGGTCTCTCTGGCCTACTTTGAGACCACAGCAGAGGGACCCGCGCCTCTCGGAAGGAGGAGCAGGGGAGTCTTTAGGCCCTCCCACTGGCTATAAACCCTTAGACAGACGGAAACACTCAGAGAGCAGGCACACGTGGAGCACAGCGGCATCGCGAAATACTGAGAGAGAGAGAGAGAGAGAGAGAGAGAGAGAGAGAGAGAGAGAGAGAGAGAGAGAGAGAGAGAGAGAGAGAGAAATAAACTGTGAGTCATTTTTGTAGTCGGGACTGAAGCAGCCAAATTGACTTCAAGGTCGCTTGAAGCAAATCAACATCACATGAGTGGAAACTAAATTGTGCCATTATAAGAAACTTTTCTTCCAGAGGATTTAAGTCATTGATTCAATGATTCTTGGGATGTGAGACAAGAAGAGGATCCTGGAAGCTGCGGCCACCTGTTGCACTGCAGCTTTAGCATCACTTGGCAGACACTCTGCTCTGACAAGGGACTAGTTCCAAATAATCTCTGTTGCTTTTCTGTGTCTACTGAATAGTTTCCCTGAACGACTCTGTCAAAAAAGGCTCCCGGGATTTACTTGTGGCATTAAAGATGACTTTCACAATGCTACGCACGGCGTCTCCTGCGGGCCGCTTCTTGTACGGCGACATCGCTCTCCTCTCTGAAGACGATGATGAGAACGGCAGCTCAGGCTCAGGCTCAGAGGAGCGCTCCAGCAATTCGGCGGCCTTTCGCCTGTCATCCTCGTCGCCCTCGGCCTTTCACATCAAGATGAGCAGGAAGAGAAAGCTGTGCATGGGTGGAGCGGGCGCAGCTGCGGTCGAGGCTGTTCTAGGGAGGCTCGGACCCCCGGGCTCATCTCCCCCAACTGAAATCCGCCAGAGGACAGCGGCCAATGCTCGCGAGAGAGATCGAACCAATTCTGTCAACACCGCATTCACGGCGCTGCGTACGCTCATCCCCACTGAGCCTGCAGACAGGTACACAAAACTTTCACCATACCCGCAAACACAATGTCACAAAGATGCTCAGGTCACTCCTCTGGGTTAAAAACATTGACCGAAATTGATTACAATGCTGATTATCACCATTTGCTTCCTCATTGTGATCATGTTGCTTTGATTCAATCACTAGGAAACTGTCAAAGATCGAGACGCTTCGCTTGGCCAGCAGCTACATCAGTCATCTGGGGAACGTTTTGGTCCTGGGAGAGGGGCTTCATGACGGACAGCCCTGCCATGCTCCATCGCCGCCGTTCTTCCATGTCAACTCCTCCCCGAATCGAGGATCTGATCAGTCAGGCCAGCCCAAGCACATCTGTACGTTCTGCCTCAGCAACCAGAGAAAAATGGTAAGCGGATAAAAAACACAACAAGCATTTTGTTTCGAAACTGCCAATGATGCCCACATGAGAGCCCTGAACACTTGAAATGCTATCAGAATAGGTTAGTTAGTTAAATGTATCTTTGTAACTGTGTAATGGTTTACGGTAATTTAGTTGTTTCAAATTGACATGACATCAGAGCGGAAGCCTATAAAGCCGATTGATGCAGAGGGATGTTAAAAACAGAAACTCTTTTAAGTCTGCTCTGAGGGGAAATGACTGTGTATAACTGTACCATTGGGGCATATTTTAGTCAGGCAGGTACATGGTGCGCTAATTTTTAACAAAAGGGATTCACGATTTCAGAATGAATCACATAAACAGAACGTGTCAAAGATGGGCCGTTTAGGGGTAAAAAAAACAGTCCAAATTCATTTATTTCATACTTTAGTTTATGGCAATCAGTTCAGGGTGTACCTCGTCCACTGCCTGAAGGCAGCTGGGTATGGCTCCAGCACTTCTGCGACCCTTGTGAGAATCAGCGGTTTGGGGAATGGGTGGAAATTAGTCATTTTAACCTGAGACAGCAGACAATTTCCCAATTGGAAAGTGCATCGATGTCGGTCTTAAAATATGAACGTTTTAGTCATGGCTAACTTGACATAATGAAGAATGTGATGGGCAAGGGAATGAGTTAGACAAAAGAGATGAGATATTGTGGACTGTCTTAACACTTAAAAGTCAAATTTAAGAACACAAAATGAATAACTGACAGCATTGATAGAAACGGCACATAGTTTATTTTAAAAGTACATTTAATTCCTTTATCATGTGCAATACACGGCAAGATGGAGAACACTATCAGTAGCACTTTTGGGCCTGGTAAAAAAAGACCATAAAATATAAAATGTGAATTAGATACAACTCACATTAGCAGCCAAGGCGATAAAGGGATGATATCCTCTCAACTTTGCCTCAATAATACGGACATTGCCCATTTAGCAGGATTTATGTGTAAGGAGCTGACATCTGGCAGACTCCCCCCTTGGCCAAGCAATGTGTGAAAGCCAATACTCTCCTCACTGTCTAAACCCAGAGACCCTTTTGTTGAGGGATCACCTGAATCTCAGCAGTGTATTTTCGTCCACCTTCGCACCCTGAATTAAATAAAGGCAAAGATATGACCAGTTTAAATATATATATATATATATAAACTGGTCATATCTGGTCATATCTTTGCCTTTATTTAATTCAGGGTGCGAAGGTGGACAAAAATACACTGCTGAGATCTGTTTTGATTCCCTATGAAGGGCTGTTAAATGAGCTGGAGTGTGACAAAATATCTTTTCACTGTCATTGGACAGTTGTGCAGTGTGATTAACTGCTCCAAGTGAAAAAAAAAGTTCTTTAAAATTGAAAATTGAAATTGAAATTGTTGTTTCAGTAAATGTTTATACAGTAAAGTCTCGTTATATCGATATCGGATATATCGATAGTCCCGGTTATATCGATACTGCTCGCAAGTGAAAAAACAAAACCGTTCGGATAAATAGTGAAAATTGAATCGAAACTCCCTTGAATATCAATAAATGTTTATATTTTACTCAAAGAAAACAGATCCACAGTTCCTTGTTGATGAGAGCATTAAAATGCGAACAATAACAATAAGAAATCCAAGGAAATTTAATCACGATTGATTGTAAGTTAAAGGGCAACCGACGTCACTTTTTTGTTTTTTAACTGACACCAGAAAAATATAGCATCTAAAATACCCAAAACACGCTGTATGATATTTTTAGTCAAATGCAAATCACCAATAAAAATGACTTAAAGTGTCCAAAATCTGCAAAAAATTGAGCTGTGAATTGGACATTTTCAGAAAGTCCCAGCCCCAGGTCGTGACGTCACGCCAAGACGTCTTGCATTGCTAGTGAATCAAAACAATGGCTTCAGATTCAGAGAATATGCTTTCTTGTTCCACATCCAGTGATGAATATGATTCAAATAGTTCTGAAGAGGAAAGCATACATGTTTGCAATCGATTAAAGAATTTATTTGTGCCATTTTGAGGCAACATTGGGGGAAAATCTCTCACCCAAAAAAAGAGGCACAAAATGGCGACCTCCTGTGGCCACCTCCATTTCCACAGGCTGATAAATTCCTTATATGGCGCTTGGACACCCTCTTCTGGCCTTCTGGCGGCTTTTGGGTGCAACACGAGGTCTCCAGACCAAACAAGTACAGCAAAATACATTGACGTGATGGAAGGACCGCGACAATGCATCTTTTTTTATGGTAAAGGGCGGTCCTTTAGTGACGTCACGTACGGACTCGTCACCAACTCAAACACAAGACTTCCTGACAATTCAGCGCGAGTCTTAAAACGTAAAATGTAGCTATATGCGGTGGAATCTTTGTAAAATACGCTCAGTAGAATTATGGACACAACTTGTCCGGAGACGTCGGTTGTCCTTTAACTATGAATTTCTAAATTTGATCGCAATTAAGACAATTGCAAGGGCCTTTCCCTCCCCAAAACACTGAAAACTGAAAAGATATATGGATTTTGTTTTCAAATAATTGAGCTGTCATGTGTTAAAGTGCCACTTTTGTGTAAATAAGCATCTCAAACCAAATGTAATTCTATTTTTAACTAAGACTGGTGTCACGTAAAACATAATCATTGCTTTGTCGACAAATTTCCACTGTCTCCTTCACGCCTTACTTTGATTAGCATCTGCCTGCCACTCACCTATGTCTTCATTTCACCTCTTTCCTCAATATCGTTCCCCAAGCTTCTCTCATTCGCTCACCCCAGCGTCAGCATATCGATCAGCCGGGTGGAGGTCAGCGCTGTCAGTGGGAGCTGTGTAATACTATCTGCTGCTGTCAACTCACTGTTGCTGATGCATGATAGATCTGGAAATGCATGCTGGGTAGAAAAGCGTTTTGATACTTCTGTGTCTCCAGAGCGTCAACCTCAACCACATTTTTCTGTTTCCTGTTAGCCTTATGTGTGCTGGTTGTGAGTTTTATGCGATCATGCAGGGCAGTGTAAAGGTGTCAGCTATTTTTTCACTCAAGTATAGAATCTTAAAAAATCTGACACAGTTAAGGGGTTATTTTGACTGTTTTTGCATAGTTGCGTTCACCAGCACTGCATGAATATCTGGTTAATTACTTCCAAGAGACATACAGTATATGAACAGAGTATATCATTGTCATTGATTGGTATGGTGGTTCATGAGGATAACAAAAAACTGAATCACAAAGTGTTGATAAACTATGTAATTAAGTTTTGCATGGGCCACATAACCCATTTAACTTTGGTACAGAATGAAGAATGTACGTATATCTTTTAACCTTTTGCTGTTAAAATACATGAATAAATAAATACATAAGATCACTTCGGTATAGCGCTTTGCATTACAGAGATTGAATGGAACCGTATTCGCTTGCATCTTAACATTTTCAAACTGATCGGAAAGATTGAAGACCTTTTGGACGTTTGGAGGCCATGTCAAAAAATTGTCTCACGTTTCAAAGTCAAGGCCGGTGGGACAAATCTGCCCCATCGTTTTATGTGAGTAGGTAATACTGTCTCAGGTGCGTCCTTAGTGCACTCGCTGTCTGTTTGTGTGGTTGATGAGCTTCACCACAGCAGCCACTCTTCTTTTATCGGACCAAATCAATTATTTACATGTTCTAATTTCCAATGTCTTCTTTGTCAACTTGTTACATCATTAGAAGTATTGTACTCATTTTAAATGTTAATTGCAATATTGTGTTGTTTTTCCTCTGTCTTTTAGTGTTTTTGTGATACTTGATCAAAGGCCACAACAGAAAATGTCTGAGAAATGCCATTCAAGAGAAATGTGCTTTTAAAATCACTGAAGTGGAAATGTATAAAGTCAATGTCCCAATTCTCAGTAAAATATGGTGACAATGAACATAGAGTATACAATATCCTTTTCCAATAATAATTGCTTCAAGCTAGCTTATCGTTGTTAAACCTCTATCTGTTCCTGAATTGTTCCAATTTTGTAATCACCTGTCAAAGTCGCCATGTGGTAACTGGTGCGAGTGTTGAGCAGACAGAATAGCCGAAAAGAGATTTACCTATTTTTGAGGATTTATGCATCATATTCATCATTTGGTGAATTGGGATGACGACTGTTAATGACACTGAACATATGCATTTGGTGACAACACCTTTGAAGTTTAGTAGGCAACATGCTTGTCTGGCACAGAACGACACCCACACGCTCTCCAAGTCTGGAAGTCATTGGGGCAGAGCAGAGCAACAAATGAGCTAATTGTGCTGAAAATGATTTATCCTGCACCGAGGCCAGTACAGCCCTTGTTTAATTCAGCTGCTGCTATTAGAAACACATTGGCTTTCAGCTTTGATGGTGATGTTAAAGGCTGGAAAGTGCTCTGCATATATATATATATATATATATATATATATATATATATATATATATATATATATATATATATATATATATATATATATATATATATATATATATAGATAGATATATAGATATAGATAGATAGATAGATAGATAGATAGATAGATAGATAGATAGATAGATAGATAGATAGATAGATAGATAGATAGATAGATAGATAGATAGATAGATAGATAGATAGATAGATAGATAGATGCCTGTGTATGTATATCTTATGGCATACATACACAGGCAAGCCGATGCACCTCACCATGCACACACACTACTGAGCACAACTTGCAACATGCAATAGACTTGATCAAAACCATGTCATTCCAAGTCCCTTCGTTTTTCCTCCAGAGACAGACAGCAGCTCATTCCTGCTTTGGAGGCATCCAAAAACCCCTATATGATTAGTCAGTTAAGGAGGCCTGGATCACGACAGCCCTTTCAACACGTCCTAACTAATGGCGTGCAGGAAGTTGTGGAAACAGACATGGAGAGGGAGAGAAAACAAGGGAGAGAAATAGCCATAGACTCAGTGGGATAATCAGCCTGCCATTTGTCCTACAGTTTGGACAGTTATTATTTATTAGACACACATGCCTACACGCACGCACACACACACACACACACACACACACACACACACACACACACGCACACACGCATGCACACGCACACGCACTAAAACACACACACACACACACACGCACACACACACACACACACACACACACGCACACGCACACACACACTAAAACACACACACACACACGCACACACACACACACACACACACGCACGCGCGCACACACACACACACACACACACACACACACACACACACACACACACACACACACACACACACACACACACACACACACACACGCTTTGCTTCTTTATGGTGGCCAAATGGAGCATGCACCTACAAGAGACTAACTGCATGGATAGCACTTTTAGGAGCACACTAATAGCTGTGGTTTTTACAGTCATTTTGTTATTAGTCTGTTTTGGGTGGAAAAAAAAGCATGACATCACTTGTGTGCATGAAAGTAGACATTTCAAGGTCATAGATGAAAACTAAATTACCCTCATTTGCTGATACTGCTGCCGTTGCCACTTTGCCTCTAATTTTAACTGATGCTAATGAGGTGCATCGAAGGTGGCTAATATAGGAGGGGCAATTTTCACATATATATTTGCCCGCAACTGGCATATGTATGTGTTTGCCTTGATCAGCGCGTGTGACTGGATGGCGTAATGCGCGGACCTGTCTGTATGTTCTCAGCACAGATGGAAGCGGTTAAAGTCCAATTTCACAGCAACAGATGAAGCTGGATCATATAACTAACCAAGTCTATTTGTAAAACTATCATTTTGTTGCCATTCAGACTCAATGGACAACATTTGTTCACGTCACCTACAAACAAAACATGCAGCTTTAATAAATAAATAAATTAATTAATTAATAAATTAATAAATAAATAAATAAAATATATTTCTATCGAGCTGCCAACCTAGCTCCAAAAGGTAGTTGCAAAAAAACCACCAGAGCTCGGGGTGCCAAGCGTCACAAGAGCACCAAGAACGTTTTTATTATGCATATTGGAGACATAACACTTAGTCAACCTCTGAAATTATTAGAATGGTTGCTGCAATATTTTTATTTTAGGCAGGGTAAAAAGACATTTATGAACACACACGCACACACGCACACACGCACACACACACACACACACACACACAGATACAATACACGTCGGCGCATATTTGTAAACATCAATGAATGATAAATCTCCGTGACAGACACCCAGTGTCCATCTTAATTTGTAAACAATTCTAACATTATATTAAACTGCGGGGTTGTACATGCGGTGGATTAAACACCCAAACGCAAAGCCAGTGTTTTTCCAAACCCTTGAAGATGCTTATTTGCAAACCACAGTGAGTGTTAAATGCATGCATTAATGTATCAAAACCACATAATGACAGACTAAGGCTTAGTTAGCATGTTACGTCACTTACGACGTCTCCTTGACTGCACTGTTTAAATGTGAGCCTTTAATCTAATCTGTCAAAAGGATGAACCTTCATGAAGGCAATTACAGTGTACTCAGAGTGCTAATTTCTATCCACTCACTCTCCTAATTGAAGGAATATGAGCAGTTTTTATTTCATGCTTGAATACCATTCTCCATATAGAATTTACAGAGTGGGGCCCAATGATATATATTTTATTATTATTATTATATTTTATTATTATCATTATAAATATTTTCCAACTCATTATTCCTGTCGTCCTGCTGCCAGCAGTTAAATTAGATGTTTGCATTTGACAGAAGGATTAACTCAGGGAAACACACCGACCTCATGGAAAATACACAAAAAAGGAGGACCCAGGTTAAATTTCACAGAAAAAACAATGTTAGAGCGCAATTAGGCCTTTGATAAGTCGATGTTTACTGTCTTCACACGAAGGTTCTTTCACCTTGACAAAACAATAATACTGGCTCAGCGTGTTAATGTGGTCCTATATAAAGTAAACGTCATCAGGTAATCATATTAGTCTTGGACAAATGACTCCAATGGGAAGCTTGTGCCTGTGTGTTTGGGGTGAGAGAGACAAAGCGAGAGAGAGAGAGAGAAAGAGACAGATAGAGAGAGAGAGACAGAGAGACAGAGAGAGAGAGAGAGAGAGAGAGAGAGAGAGAGAGAGAGAGAGAGAGAGAGAGAGAGAGAGAGAGAGAGAGAGAGATGGATGTCATGTGACTGTGCCGGAATTAGTCTTCAAGAGATTGTTTTGACAAAGTGGTCAGCCTTAAAGTCGCCGTCCACCCTCGTCCCCCTTCCCTGTTTTGACCGAAGCTGTCACACCCCATCTAGTGGCACTGTTGCTTAGTCCCCAGAAAGGGCAAAAGTGAAAGTGACGGCAGTTAGAAGTCAATTCAAAATTGTCCACATTATAGGACTGTATGAGCCGCATCCCCACCTCCACCTCAGTCGGTTTTCTGACGTGAATTGGGATAGCCACATTTTTGAGTGGGTGTTAAACGGATCTACACACCACCGTATGACGCAGAAATCAGGGAAGACAATTTATAACGGCGATTGAATATTTGTATTTACCGTATGAGATGCATCATAAACACGGTAGATTATTAATTCATCTCATGCACCATGGGCATATATTTCATTGTTTAAACACAACCTCTGTCTTTGAATGGCAGTTCTCCATGTATGACACCATCTTTGCTTTTGATCAATGTACAAACAGCCAAGGAGCAGGTCCTGTGGTGATGATTATGACTGTTCCACAGAGCGAACTAAATACCTTTTCTTGCGATGATTTGTACACGAAGACAAAGCAGCTTTCGGGTAATGCAAGTCTCATAATGCCTGAATGGAGGATTGTTCCTTTCAACTCACCTTTGTGAGTGGGAGGAAACATTCCTTCCCTAATCCAATAATCTCACCCCCTCATTCTGGGCCTGATATCTATCATTTAGCCGCCGTTGGTGATGTGGGTCGAGATGAGTTTTGTTTTTTCTTCTCCAAAAACCTCACCTTATGCACAGTCTGGAAGGAAATGTGGAACAGGTGTTGGGGCTGATAAGTGGGCAGCGGGGAGGCTCAGCCCACACGGATAGTCAAGACTATCCGTGAGGGAGTCAGGAGAGGATGGGCAGAGGGGGTGGCTGTCGAAAAGTAAGAATTATTTTTCATCTGTAACTTCACCCAAAGAGGGGATCGTTATAACCCTGTGACAGAAGGAAAGTGGTTCTGCCAAATCCAATTATCTTGTTCAAAATTCATTTTAAAATCAACATGCAGTACATGAAAAAAGTATCTGGACCCAGACAGTTTTATTTGGTGCAGCCACTTGACAAAGTACAATTGAGTTTTAAAACAACCGTGAACAACTTCTTCAGTGCGTTTAAAGCATAATTGAATGAGCCTTCTCTAATTATTATTCATTTTGTTTATGAAAGACTGCATAGCTTCTGTCAGCCGTGAGTTAATCTATGAAACATCAGCCCTGAAAAACGATAAACGGAGCAGGGATGATGTGTTGCATATCACTCAGTAGTCCGTTTGCTGAAATCCCTTGAGCGTTACTTGAAAGTTTCATAGTAGCCGAGAAGTGAGGGGGAGGGAAAAAGTGATGTTATTTTCCTGGCCAGATAGAGAAGCAGTCCAGCAGCCAGCCAGGAAATCAAGAGAGCGCCGCTCTGATACCACAGATAAATACTATCCCGTCAAATGCCAGCTCATGATGTCAGGCGGAAATCACATTCAATTATATATCTGCAGTCTCCGCTACCCATTTTAAGAGTTAACTCTTACTTATAGTCAGTGTGAAGGACATTTCCAAATGTATCACATAAACTTGACAGCACTTTCACAAATGAGTTTGTAGGATTTGGTGCATAGCTGCAACATTTGCATACCGAAAAAACATACATCTCACACAGGTTGGAAACAATTGGAGACGACTTAAAAGTTACAATTTAGACAATTATACTAAATGAATGATTCCACCACCCCCCTCCCACCCCAAAAACAAAATAGTGGTGAAAACTGTGTTTGTTGATTTATACTGTGTTTTTATACTTTGCATAATGTGTAGTTATTTTTATTAAACATTTTTGTGAAATTGTCGAGTTCAGTTTTCTGTCATTTTTAATTTTTTGCAATATTTTGTTTTTTTTTCTTTTCAACCCCCCACCCCTTTCAATTTTTCTGCTGAAGATTGACAAATTCCCCACTGTGGGACTATTAAAGGCTTTTTGATTCTGATATTAAAAGTTGCTCTTCTGGGCTCGCACAGAGTTTCCGCCAATATATGGTGATGATGAAAAAACAAAAACAACAAATAAAATAGCTTTTGTATTTTACGATATCTGTTCATGACATAGCACATCACTCTGTCCACCAAATGTGTGAGGAAAAAAAAAGAAAATGGGCCCAATAGTATATATATATATATATATATATATATATATATATAGAGAGAGAGAGAGAGAGAGAGAGAGAGAGAGAGAGAGAGAGAGAGAGAGAGAGAGAGAGAGAGAGAGAGAGAGAGAGAGAGAGAGAGAGAGAGAGAGATAAATACGGTTACCGACATGACCGACAGTGATTCTTAAATGGACACAAGCAAATGTTGTAAGCGTAGAAATCTGATCAACACATTTCCCTCTGCCCATTACTTCAGCAATTGTTTCTAAGTCAAATGTAACTTTTGCTAAATTAAGTTAAATTAACAGTGACTATATATGTATACTAAATATTGGTTTAGTATATTGGTTTGGTTTTCGCATATTCTTATTACATTATGATATGCCATCTTTGAAAGATCTACATTAAAAAAAATATGTACGTTTTTTATAAAATATCTACATTTTTATCCATGCATCCATCCATTTTCCGTACCGCTTATTCCTCATTAGGGTCGTGGGGGGTGCTGGAGCCAATCCCAGCTGTCTTCGGGCACGAGGCGGGGGACACCCTCCATTTTTATAAAATATCAAAATTGTTACAGCGCTATATAAATCAATATGTATTGTATTGTATTGTATTAATAGTTTTTTCTTCTTCACATTTATAATGTTCCTTGTCCTTTGTATATTTGAATATGTTCATCCTATCTACTGAGTTAAATTGTGGATGATTCTATTGTCGACATCGAATAGGAAACAAAACACTTTAAAAATGTTAAAAACCTTAACATTCAAATGAAACATATTTCCAAAAATGTCTGGAGTGAAGAATGTATGGCATCCCAGCTGTCTTCGGGCACGAGGCGGGGGACACCCTACATTTTTATAAAATATCAAAATTGTTAAAGCGCTATATAAATCAATATGTATTGTATTGTATTGTATTGTATTGTATTGTATTGTATTGTATTAATAGTTCGGAGTAATTTTTTCTTCTTCACATTTATAATGACAGCATTTAGGTGCAAAATGATCTGAAAGCTGTTTTCTCTTGCAGAACAAAGACAGAGATAGGAAGTCAGCCATCCGGAGTTAACAACCTTACAACCTAACAACAAGGAGAAAAGGACAACGCTCTCCGTGATTGACTGTTTTTGAAATACAGTAACTTGAGGACTCATCACACGCAATACTTTTCTGAGCATTTACTTCAAGTACCCCAGCATTTCTCAGCAGACGCTCGACGCAAATTTGACCAAACTTGCCTGTATCACTTTGCCGTCATTGCCTTGAAGGAACTTTTGGAGTGTCACATTTGAAGACTCTTTGAAAAAAAGCCGTGAAGTCCCTTTCACTATGTGACTTGATGACTGTAGTCGCTGAGTTTGGCACATGATTCCAAAAAAAAAAAAGAATCTTTGTAAGACAAATTTGTATTCATCAAAAGCTGTGTAAACTGGAATATAATTGTATATTTATGTAACATAACATTCTATATGAAACCATGTTATTTAACAATTTAACAGACATATCAAGTTCTTGAAAACTTTTCAAATTCAAAAGAGTATATATATATATATATAACATTTATATATATATATATATATATATATATATATATATATATATATATATATATATATATATATTGTGTCATGATGGGAAATTACTAGATGGTCAATAAATTGTTTTGTAGCCATGAGTACATTGAATTGATACTGTGGTTTGTCACAATTCCAGTTCCACTCGCCACTTGCCCCTTGCTGAAGAGACAAATTGACAGATTGACTTGATACTGAAAACCAGCATTTATTTTTCATTAAAATAAAATAAAATAAATTGTCTGTACTTTTTTGCAGCTGCAATTGTTTCCCCCTAAATTTGACTTTTATTTTCCGCTTTCTCTCCTTGTACTTTTAGCTCAAATGACACCCCACCTCGTCTGAACCCATCTCACTCATCTTTCCTCCCATGTTCCCTTTTCTGCTGTTTGGGGGCAGGAAGATCAGAGCTGAGGGAGACGGAAGGATCCGGCATGAGATGGAGAAGTCAAGAGGAATGTGAAAAGGAGAGAGGGGGCGGTGTGTGGGTTTGGAGGAGCAGGGATGGATGAGGTGGAATTGAATCTGCAGGTATAGCTTCTTGGACATCTGCCTGTGTCCCTTTTTTGTCCTCTTTTTTACCTCTCCACATGGTCTTTCTTTTTCCGCCTCTTCTTTGGCTCTTCCTTCCTTTTCCCTGGAGAGCCACTGGCCTGGTGGTGATGACTTTCCAGGATATGTCGGCTCACGATACTTGTTGCCTTGTTTTCTATCATTCTAGCCATCTATCTATCCTGGACGCTATTTTCACAGTTTCATCGAAAGGCCGTTGTGTCCTGATTGTTATTGCGGGCACCACACTTGCTCTCCTCATTTCGGAATGTGGCTGAAGATTCGTTGTCAAGTTGCTTCCTTAGTTGCTGAGGTATGTCCTTTTACAATGCAAATTTCCGCTCCAACAACTTGGTGGCAGAAAGTTGCCCAAACGGGTGGTTCTCAACTGATAGATCCGAACCCAGACGTGGATCGTGGGCCTGTTTGCGGTTGGTCATGGACAGTCTGTAAAAGTTGGATGTGCTTGTATTTTGATTATTTTTTTCCTTCTGGTGCAGCAGTTTCCGTGCAGGATATTTTAAGAAAGAAGCAATAAAGGTTATTTCAACTAGTTTATTCTGCAAACAAATGCAGTGTGACTCTAAGCCTCTGTCTCTCAGATGTCAAGGCTACCAATGGCAGCTCAGCAAACTTATTTTCAATGACGTTTAAAAATATTCCTGCATGTGATTTAAGAGGCTCAATTTATGTCAAATGAAGACTTTGATCTTCATTTCTTTTACCATTTTTCTCAGTTGTTTGGTGCATTAGTCAGGTTAGAATTGAATTCTTCAAACCATTTGTTAATTTTCATATCATTGTTTCAATTGTGAAAATTAAAAACACTGCCAATCATTGAACACATTACGAGTGCTTACGGTGTGCAATTCTTCGCTGTTTTGGACACTATTAATTGTATAGGTAATGCCGATTGCAAATTGTCTCTGTTGAATTGACTCATGCCCAACATTTTGCCATTCGTTCATCATGTTAATCTTTATTTTCAAAATTGTTGAAGATGTCATAACATGTCAAGCATGTTATTTCACTCGTCTTTTTTTTTGAAAGTCAAATATGTGAAGCATTTGATCAACCAGTTTTCTGCCGGGTCTCTTGCAATGAATTATTCCAGAACCACAAATTCAACCGAGAATGCTGAAATTGTCACCAAAGCTGAAATGGCAGTTTTAATCAGAATATCCTTTGAGGCTACACTGTTATATTGAAAACAGTTTTTAAATAATTTGTCTTATCGGCATACATTAAAAGAAAGGGACTTGTTTACGGTCTGACTCAAACTTTTGAGCAATGCACAGTTTAACTACGCGCCTGAGTGGAGTTTTCTTCCTGGCTACACTTTGCACCATGGAGAAGACGCTATAAGGGGGCATTTAAACCTGTAGGTGATGAAATTAGACTTGTCTTGAAATTAGACTCGTCTTGTATTTGCATGAAAATCAGAGCAGTCGATGTGCAAACAGGAGTACACCATACTTGTTTTGCAAAGGGGAAACAATCAACAATACAAATAAAAAAATGAATAAATAAATAAATAAATAAATAAATAAATAAATAAATACATGAGTAAATGAGTAAATGAATACATACATCCACACGCTTCCGGGTCGAGCGTACGCTGGCGCGCTTTGGCTGCCGCTGCTTGCGCGCGAAATGTTTTTTTAGCTTCTTTTAGCCTCTTTTTTTAACCACTTTGTTACTTTTTCCCGAACCTCTGGAAATACCAGACAGTCACCACACGAACGTTGGCTATCGATTCATTTCTTGATTCCGGTCGCTTATCTGGATCACAAACGAAGCCGCGTTATCATCCCCAGCCACCTGCTCCCGCTGTTGAGGGCTAACCTGGCCGATGCCTTTTTCTGGGTGTTGCTGGTGGATATCATGTCGGTTCTCCGTCGACCTGCTCGACGGCTACAGTACTCGGCGGGGGAGCTGCTGAAGTTCCGCTCCCAATGGACGAGCGTGTCACTGGCGATTCTCCGGTTCCCGGAAATCGCTCGTTGCCTTTTAAGGAGGTATATCCACCGCGGATCACGTCAAGGCTTTCACCTCGTTGGCTCCAAGTATATCACCTCCCTGTGGTCATTCGTCCACCAGCTGCACAGAAGGAGCAGCTGCTCCGTCGATCACCGTATGTTAGCCGGCCTGGCTAGGTCGGCTAATGCGCCTTGTAGTGGGGACGCCACTAGCGTCAACTTCGGCCTCCTCAACATCCGCTCGCTTACGGGAAAGGGGTGTCTTATCCAGGACATCCTAAGTGACCGTAAGCTTGACTTTTTCTGTATTAATGAGACCTGGAAAACGGCGGGAGACTTCTCCGGGCTCAACGACGCGACTCCGCCAGACTTTGTTTACCGCAAGAAGTGGAAAGTCATCCAAGTTTCACTCCCGGAAACCCTGTCATTCGAATGCCTTGTATGTAAAATTTCCGCACCCTCTCCCACTATCATAGCCACCTCAATACCGTGCACCAAAACCACATTGTGACTTTCTAAAAGAATTCTCTGATGTCCTCACACACCTCTCCACCCTGTCACCAAATGTAATTATTCTCGGGGACTTCAACATTCACATGGACAATTCTACTCTTCCCCTCGCCAAAGACTTCACCTCCTCACTTGACAGTTTTTGTCTGCATCAATTTTCGGACTTTCCCACCCACATAAAAGGCCGCACCCTGGACCTCATTTGCATGTCTGGCCGTACCCCAATGAATTGCACAGCAAATGAACTTCCTATAACAGATCATTTCCTGGTTTCATTCAACGTTTCCATCACCCTCTCTCTCCCCAAACCACCCCGCATCATCACATATTGCAACATGAAGGACATCAATGTTTCCACCCTCTCCGAGATGATTGCCACCCTGACTCTGGACTACAACTCATACCCTGATGATCTTGTGTCCCGGTACAACGTGGACCTCACGAACACCCTCAATGCCCTCTGGACTCATTGACTCTAATCCTGGAAACACATGGGTCCTCTTTTCCCTCTCTCACAAAATCATACAACCACCTATCTCTCTCCTCTCACAATTTTAATCCTCTGATACATGCAATGCTCTGCTTATGTTTTTTAGCGAGAAGATCAACAAAATCCATCAGCACCTCGGGTCCTCTGTCCTCCCCCCCTCTCCCAGCCTTTCTACTCCTTCCCAACTACTTTCTTCTATTGAACTCCCCCAACCCTCTATAATCTCAGACATTATCACCAAATCTAAGAATTCCTCCTGTCAACTCGACCCTCTCCCTACTATCCTTATCAAGTCCTGCCTACCCTTTCTTCTCCCATTTATTTCTACCATTATTCACTCCTCATTATCAACTGGAATTGTTCCCATCCTACACAAAACCGCAGCTGTTACTCCAATCCTGAAAAAACCTGCCGCATATCGATTTCAATGACATTTGTCCAATTTCCCACCATTCATCGCCAAAATCCTTGAAAAAAAAGTTGCCTCCCAGCTTCACTCTCACCTCACTCACAATAACCTTTACGAACAATTCCAGTCTGGTTTCCGCCCCCGCCACAGTACTGAATCGGCTCTCATAAAAATCACGAATGATCTTTTCATGGCAGCCGATGCCGGTTCACTCTCCATCCTCATCCTTCTCGACCTGTCCGCAGCTTTTGACACCATTTCCCACCCTATCCTGCTCAACAGACTTTCCACCCTCGGCATCACGCACACCCCACTTCGCTGGTTTCACTCCTATCTCTCTGATCGCTCACAATTTATCCAAATCAACTTGTTCACCTCACGGTCCTCTCCTGTGTCCTCTGGTGTGCCTCAAGGGTCTGTCCTGGGGCCCCTTCTATTTATTATCTACCTACTTCCTCTTAGCAATATTTTCCGTAAGTTTGGCATTCACTTTCACTGCCCAACTCTACCTCTCCACCCAACTCTACCTCTCCAGCAAACCCGACGCCTTTCTTCCACTTTCATCCCTCTCACTTTGCCTCTCAGAAATTAAATCCTGGCATTCCCATAACTTTCTCAAGCTTAACGGTGAAAAAAACGGAACTTCTCCTTGTCAGTACCAAATCCACCCTACACAAAACTAACAGTTTCTCTCTCACCATTGACAGTTCAACCGTGTCCCCCTCCCTTCAGGTCAAGAGCCTGGGTGTCATCCTCGATAGCTCACTATCTTTTCACTCCCATATCAGAATACCTTTATTCGTAAATAACATAACTTGGTCTGCTTATTTCTACCTCCGTAATATTAACCGTCTCCATCCCTTGCTCGCCCCTCACTCCGCTGTTATCCTTAACCACAGTATCGTCACCTCCCGCATCGATTATTTTAACTCACTTCTCTTCGGTGTCAATCAGAAATTTCTCCATAAACTCCAACTCGTCCAAAATTCTTCAGCCCGGATCATCACTAGAACCCCCTCCTTTCACCACATCACCCCAGTCCTCCAGCAGCTCCAATGGCTTCCTGTTAAACATCGAATCAAATTCAAAATACTTCTGTTTACATTCAAAGCCATCCATAACCTTGCCCCTCCCTATCTTTCTGACCTGCTTCAAATCTCCGTTCCTTCTCGGTCCCTCAGATCCTCATCCTCCCTTCACCTCTATGTGCCCTCTGCCCGTCTCACCACGATGGGATGCAGAGCTTTCAGCCGCTCTGCTCCCAAACTCTGGAATTTACTTCCACCCAACATCTGTAATATTGACTCCCTCCCTATTTTCAAGTCCCACCTCAAAACCCATCTGTTTAAAATTGCTTTCAATGTCTAGTTCAATCTGCTATTTTATTATTTATCATTTTGCTTATGGTTTTATTGTTATGTGCTTTGTTTTATTGTTTTTATTGTGAAGTGTCCTATGGGTGTTTTGAAAGGCGCTTGAAATTTAATCTATTATTATTATTATTATTATTATTATTATTATTATTATCCATCCATCCATCCATCCATACATACATACATACATACATACATACATACATACATACATACATACATACATACATACATACATACATACATACATACATACATACATACATACATACATACACACACACACACACACATACATACATACACACACACATACATACATACATACATACATACATACATACATACATACATACATACATACATACATACATACATACATACACACACACATGTACACACACATCCAACTTGGCGATTGTTCAGGCCATCGCCTTAGAAGCCCAAAGCATTTACAGCTAAATGTCTACTCTGCCGGCTCGCCAAACTTCAATGGGAGATCCAAGTGAAGTTGGTGTTCGTTATGCATTTCATATTTGGAACCCTTTAGTTTGTGCCTACTCTATCCCAATAAAACGATACGCCAACATTCATATTTACCCTTTATTGATCAACGTGCACCATATACAGTACACTTAATCAGGGTAATTGTGCGCGTGTATGGGGCTCTCACTGGTGTAAGGAGCAGTGGATCCATATTGTCTGGCAAGACAAATCCCACTTCTCCATCTGGCAGTCTAATGGACGAGTCTGGGTTTGGCAGTTGCCAAGAGGACAGGACTGAGGGACTGCAGTGTGCCAAGTCTAAAGTTTGGTGGAGGGGGGTGCTGGGTTGGTTTGTTTTTCCAGCAGCTGGATATGGCCCCTTCATTCCAGTGAAAGAAACTGAACGCTTCAACATACCAAGAGTTTGTCGATGAGTTCATGCTTGCATCTTTGAAAGAATAGTTTGGAGCTTTCCTCTTCCAACATGACATTGATATGTGTATGAATCAAACCAACTGCATGCAATCTTTGGTGCATTCAACCTAATGACACGTAAAATATAGTCAGTTAGAACTTTAATTTGCTCAGCGTCATTTTCATTTTTGTTTTTTATTTTTATGTGACATCCTTTTTCTTCACCCAGGAATTTGAGCTCTCCTGGAATCTTGTAAAAATTGTCTTTACCGTCTTACTCCTTGTATAATTCCAACATCATTCAAATGACTTTTCTGCTCAATGTGTCATTTTTTTAAAGCAGAGAACTGAAGTCATGTACTGTCAATTCTGTGATTGGCTTTATAGCGTCATTGCACCATATCATATGACTGACTGGATAACTAACACTCACTGAATTACATAGCATATAGATACAGGAAAAAAAGGTATATCGCTCATTCATTTGCAGTGCGTTCAGTGCAGATGGATGTCTGGTATGAATAAACTTGAGTGACCTACACAGAGACCTTACCTCTACCTACTAGAACACCTCTGAAGTGAAAGAGAGTGGAAACTGAGACCTCACAAATGGGGTTCTGAAAGATGAAAAAAAAATTGCGCACACCTAAACCTTGTGGACAGCCAGAAGAGTTGATGAAGCTGAGATAATTACAATAGGTGGACCGACGTCTTATCGGAACTTAAAGATTGGCAATGCAATGTCACTTAAATTAAAAAATAAGTTGAGGCAGGTGAGTGAATCCTTTTTGCAAAATTATTTTGTGTATTTATGGGAAAAAGATAAGAATAAAAAAAACGACGAGTAAAAGTTTCTATCTGAAGATGACACAAAATGAATGGATGCTACAGCTTAGTGTTTGCTTTCAAAACTTAGCTTGTAGCAGACGTTTGCACATTTTCAGCATGACATAACTGATCCACTCGTGAAAAGGACGCTTTGATCCTCTCTGCCTTCATCAAAAACTGCTTCATGAGTTTGCATAAAAGTGGTTGAAAATTGAATAACTCTCTGTGTCATTTGTGTTGTGACATATTATTTCTTTTGACTTCAAGATGGCGCCGCGAGATTAGTTGCCTTTACAGCAGCTCCAATATTTTTTTTAATACTTATTCTTTTTCCTTTCCTCTTCCTTTCATAATGTTGCGGCTGTGAATTGAGAATATCTCCAATGCGAGGTGAATAAAGGATACCACATCATCTCATCACATATGTATGTGTCACGTCCGCTCGAGGAGTGGTGACAGAACTCGAGGGACGACAGGAAGTAGTAAGGGTTGGATCCGAAATACACGGTGGAGACAGTGATTCAATAAGAGTCTTTACTGAGACACATAAGGCAAAACAGGAAATCAGGCAATGGCCAACTGACCGAACGGTATGGGTGGCTTTTATAGCCAGAAGGCACAATTAACGGAATGAGAAACAGGTGAGTGAGTCCAGAGAGTAGGGAGGGGAGGGGCCTGCTCCAGGCACAGAGGAGGATGAGACAGGAGGGGAGGGGCACGCTCCTGGAGCAGAGGAGGATGTGACAGTGCCCCCCCCCCTCAATGGACGGCTCCTGACGGCCCACCCGGTTTGGATGGGTGAGCCAAATGGAATGCCCGGGTAAGAGATGGGTCGAGGATCCAGGAACGGGAAACCCACTGGCGTTCTTCGGGACTGTAGCCTTCCCAATCGACCAGGTACTGCAATCCCCTATGCCCATGCGCCTAGAGTCCACTATCTCCCGCACGGTGTAGACAGAACCGCCTTCCACCATCCGTGGGGGGGGGGCAGGTGTCAGAGCCAGGGGGCTGGACTCCACAGGCTTGAGGAGGGAGACGTGGAAGACCGGGTGGATCCTCATCGAGGGTGGCAGCCGAAGCCGCACCTAAACCAGGCTGATGATGGCCTCGATGGGGAAGGGACCAGCGAACCGTGGACCCAGTTTGGCCAAAGTCCCGGCCAACCGGAGGTCCCTCGTGGACAGCCATACCTCCTGCCCGACCTGGTAAGTTGGTGCCTGGCGGCGACGACGATCTGCAATATGTTGGTTCCGGGATGCCGTGCACGACAGGGCGGCTCTGGTCTCCTTCCACACACTATGTTGGTGTTCGATGGACGGGACCTCCACCTGGCTCTCCTGGGTAGGGAACAGAGGCGGCTGATAGCCACAGGCGGACATGAAAGCAGACCGACCTGTGGCTGTGGAGACCAGGGTGTTTTGTGCGTACTCCACCCATGGCAAGTGGAGAGCCCACGACGCAGGACGGTGGAGGCACAAACACCGGAGAGCCGGTTCCAGGTCCTGGTTTTTGCGCTCCGTCTGACCGTTGGTCTGGGGATGATAGCCAGACAACAGGCTCGCCGACGCCCGTAGGGACCGACAGAAACGTTTCCATACCTTGGACACGAACTGCGGTCTCCGGTCCGACACGATGTCCGCCGGAATCCCGTGGAGACGGACGACGTGGTTAACCAGGAGTTGAGGCGTCTCGATAGCGGACGGCAACTTGGTTAACAGGATGAAGTGGTCCACAACGGTGAGGACGACCGTCTTGCCACGGGAAGGGGGGAGGCCTGTAATGAAGTCAACGGAGGTATGGGACCAGGGTCGGAAGGGAATCGGTAGCGACTGGAGGAGTACCGCCGGGGGATGGTGGGAGACCTTCCCACGGGCACAGGCGGGGCATGCCTTCACAAATTTCGTGACGTCCTTTCTGTACTCCGGCCACCAGAACCGCTGGGCGATCGGATGGATCGTCCTGTTGACCCCCGGGTGACAGGCGACCCTGGAAGTGTGTCCATCCCCAGAGTAGCACTTCGGTGCGTAGAGCGGGGGAGACAAACAGGCGATCCGCCGGCCAACCCTTGGGGATAGGGTTAACCCCCTGGGCCTCCTGAACTCTCCTCTTAACCTCCCACCGCAGGGCGCCAACGATGTGTTGCACCGGCAAGATGTTGGCGACAACCTCCTCCTTCTCTGCCGGCTCGTGGATGCGAGAGGCTTGGTGTTCTGCGACCCTGGACAGTAGGTGAGAGTGAAGTTAAACCGCGTGAGGAACAGTGTGTGAGTATCTTGGCGGACCGAATGGCGGCCAGGTTCTTGTGGTCCGTGTATACAGTGAAGGGGTGTTTGGCCTCCTGAAGCCAGTGTCTCCATTCCTGCAGCGCCAGGATGACCGCCAGCAGTTCCCGGTTCCCCACGTCGTAGTTAGCTTCTGCGGGGCTGAGCCGGCGGGAGAAGAAGTTGCATGGCTGGTGCTACTGGTCGACAGGGGAGCGCTGGGATAGGACCGCCCCCACCCCGGAGTCCGATGCGTCGCCCTCGACCGCGAACGTGAGGATACGTAAGACCGGAGGATTGGAGAAGGCGTGACGGAGACGGTTAAACGCCCCAAAGGGACCTTGGTGGATGTGAGATTAGTAAGGGGGAGTGTCTTCAGACTATAACCGCGGAGAAAGTGGCGGTAGAAGTTGGCAAACCCCAAAAATCGCTGAAGTTGTTTGTGTGTCTTTGGGGTTGGCCACTCTACCACTGCTTTGGTTTTGGCGGGATCGGCCCGGAGTTGCCCCTGCTCCACAGCGAACCCCAGGAAAGACAGAGAGTGGACGTGGAACTCGCATTTCTCGTAGAGCCGGTTTTGCAGGAGCCGCGCCAGGACCCGTCGGACATGCTGCCGGTTTTCTTCTGTGGATTTAGTAAAAATGAGGATGTCGTCTAAATACACAAATACAAAAACATTGAGAAAGTCTATGAGCACATCGTTGATGAAGTTTGGGAATACGGCAGGAGCGTTGGTGAGTCCGAACGGCATCACCAGGTATTCAAAATGCCCCAAGGGCGTTTTGAACGCAGTCTTCCACTCATTCCCCCCTCTGATGCGAACCAGGTGTTTTTTTTGTGAAGATGGTAGCCGATTGGAGAGGCGCGAAGGCCGAGTCCATGAGGGGGAGAGGGTATTTGTTGCGGATGGTGATGTCGTTCAGACCCCTATAGTCGACACACGGGCGCAAGGATGTATCTTTCTTTTCGATAAAGAAGAACCCTGCGCCGAGCGGGGAATGCGAGGGTCGGATAAGTCCCGCTGCGAGGGAAGAGTCAATGTATGTGCCCAGGGCTTCTTGTTCCGGGTGTGAGATGTGATAGAGTCTGGAATCCGGTATTTGAGCACCCGGCTGCAGTTCGATGGCGCAGTCATACGGTCGGTGGGGTAGCAGGGATTGCGTGTTGTCCTGACTGAAGGCCTCCCGCAGATCATGGTAACAACGCGGCACGCCCTCGAGACAGATCTCTTTGGGCGCGCCACCGCGGGAAGGGTCTCGCCCTGCCGTGGCCGACTGTAGGCAATTGGCATTGCAGTAGGGGCTCCAACCCTGTATGGTGGGACCCTCCCAAGAGATGCAAGGGTCATGGGTGCTCAGCCAAGGGAGGTCCAGCACGAGTGGCACGTGGCGGCAGGGCATGAGCTGGAATTGGCGTGTTAGACGTGGTTACCTGATAACCGGAGTTTAAGTGGTGCGGTGATCCGCGTTACCCGGGCTAACAGTCGGCCGTCAAGGTCCTGGAACTCCTTGGGGATCTTATGGTCCTCGATGCCGCAACCCAACGTCTCGGCCAGTTGGGGGTCGATGAATCACCCCCCGAATCCACTAGCGCCCGTATAGTTTGGGAGTTGGACGGGACAAATAATTTGCCGTCCAACTTCAATCGCGTGACGGGCACCGTCCTCGATGCCTCCAATGGCCGCCGCGGTCGCCGTTTAGCCGTGGACTTACGGGTGCTGGAGGTCTTAGGCGGAGGGCCTTGAGTGCAGCGACCCTCGGGGTTGGTTCGATCGCTCCCCACCTGCAGCAGCTTGGGGAACAACACCTGGCGTCGCGCCTGCTCGTCGCCGTCGGGTGTGGTCGTCCTATGTTCGTTTCCGGGTTCGCCGGACCGCCGGGTACCTTGCTCCCGCTGCCGCTCCTGGAGGCGATGGTCCAGGCAGATGACTACATCTATCATCTCGCTGAGGGTGGTGCCAGTGTCGCGGGTGGTTAGCTTGTCTTTGTGAGTGGCGCTCAGTCCGCGACGAAACACTCCTCTCAGCGCTCGATCGTTGTAGCCACTCCGGGCAGCCTGGATGCGGAAGTCGATGCAGTACTCAGCGGCCGAACGCGTTCCTTGCACACAGTCGTGAAGGAGTCCCTCAGCCTCGCACTCTGTGACCGGGTGGTGGAATACTTGGCGAAGCTCGGCCACAAAGTCCGGGTAGGAGTTGCAAAGTTCGGGATGGGACTCCCGGACGGCCAATACCCACGACTCGGCCTGGCCCGTGAGCAGGCTGGTGATGAAAGCCACTTTAGCCTCATCGCTAACAAAGGTGGAGGGTTGTTGTTCAAAAACCAGCGAGCACTGCATCAAGAATTGAGCACAGCGCCCGGGTTCGCCTTCGTAGCGTGAGGGGTGTGGCAGGGAGAGCTCGCGACTACTCACAGGGGGGAGGAAGGGGCCATCAGGGTAGCGAGGCGTGTCTCGACCTCCTGTAGGCGTTGAGCCAGCGAGGACGCGATGTGGCGGTTGTCCGCGATCGCTTGCGCCAGCTGGCTCGAACGCTCAGCCTGATGTGCTAGGGCGGATAAGAATTTGTCTCCACCGGCGAGATCCATCGGTGGCCGGTGTATTATGTCACGTCCGCTCGAGGAGTGGTGACAGAACTCGAGGTACGACGGGAAGTAGTAAGGGTTGGATCCAAAATTCACGGTAGAGACAGTGATTCAGTAAGAGTCTTTACTGAGACACATAAGGCAAAACAGGAAATCAGGCAAAGGAGGAGAACAGAGAAATAGACCTGCACAGACCTGTACATATTTATGTTGGCATGTTTGTATGTACACCAAGTGTGGATGTGGACAGAAACCAAAGAAATCTATTTAGTTTTCTATTTCTATTTTCAGCAAACAATATACTAATAATGTGGATAACTGTAAGATTGTTCCTGTTACGTAAATACAGTGATCGCTCGCTCCTTTGCAGTTCAGTTTTCACGGACTCAGTACATCGTATTTTTTTTTTCAGGGGAAAAAACATTCAGAATAAAAAAATGCCGAACGACTCAGAGGTTTTGTACATGGCTGTATCTTGATTGGTTCCCAGCGCTGACATTACCCAATGACAGCATGATATCCACATGGTTCACAGCCACATGGAATGGCTGTGCATCTTCTCAGCCCCGCCCAGCAACCCACTCTTTTTTTCAAGTGGATTATTATATAACTTAAAAAAAAATAGTACGACAGATGCAGTGTTTGCTTTAAGAATGCTAATAGATAAGTATAGAGAAGGACAGAAGGAATTGCATTGTGTCTTTGTAGATCTGGAGAAAGCGTATGACCGGGTGCCCAGAGAAGAGTTGTGGTATTGCATAAGGAAGTCTGGAGTGACAGAAAAGTCTGTCAAAGCGGCCCGAGATATGTATCATAACTGTAAGACAGTTGTGAGGTGTGCTGTCATTGAGACGGACGAATTCAAGGTGGAGGACGGATTCCACTAGCGGTCAGCTCTGAGCCGCTTCTTATTTGCGATGGTGATGGACAGGCTGACAGACGAACACACTCTGTTTTAAGAACAAAACCAACACAATTCATAAACTCACAACAAATTACATATTTGCGAATCAGTGTGACTTCTGCTGTTGCCTTTGAGAGACCAGTTCAGATATGCGTGGCTTGACCTTGGCAAGTGCCACTCTCTTGTCATTTTCACAGTAAAGTCTGTTCCTTTTCTTCGATTTCGTGTCCAACATCGTCGAAAGGATTGCTCACAGAGATATGTTGTAACAAATGGTATTAAAAAAATCAGGGCTTTCTTGGCAACAACTGGATACTTGTTCATTTGTTGACACCAAAACATTGAGAGCGTTGTTGTTTTGAAGAGTTGCTGTTGAACCTGGCTATGCTGAATTCCAATGATTTTTCTTCACATCTGCCGCCTTCATTGTTGTTGTAAGAGGCTTACAAAATAAAAACTCTTCTTTTATCATTCATCTTTCACATTGCGCGCAAAAACAGCAAGCTGGCTTAGATCAGCAACGTCCGTGGTTTTGTTGAGTTGAAGGCTGAATTTTACCGGGCTTAAAATCAGTTCCGTGACTACTTGAGCCAAGATGTCTCTACTCATGTCTTCTACGTATTATTAATTTAATCTGTGCTGTATGTCATGCATATTAACATATTTGACAATAAAGCTGACTTTGACTTTGACTATTCTGTCACTGATGGTGTCATTTGAAAGGGGAATTTGGGATAATTTACCTTCGGCCGCTGTTCCGAGTATCTTTAACGCAGCTGATTTCACCAGTGTTTCACCCGAGCGCCGAATACTACCTGCTTGAGTCCTGGCCGCACTGCGGCCGGCATGGGGGGACACTCCACCGTTCTCGTCGCGGCGGTCCCGTGCGTCAGAGCGCAGACACCCACCTGCCCTCGGCTCTCGTCCTGGCCGCAGCGCGGCCGGCGTTGGTGGACACTCCCTCCTCCGGTGCCATCACACGGTCGATTGCTGTGCGAGAGTGAGATGTTGGCTGGATGGCCAAAATTGTCGTACCCGTTGACGGGCTGCTAGTGCGTTGCGGTGTCAAGCGTAGAATTAAATGTTTAGAAAATAGGGTCTTGCGGTCGTGGTCGTAAGTACGGGTGATCGTAAGTTGCACCGGTCGGAAGTCGGATGTTACCTGTATTTAAACTCCTAAACTTGGGGCCAAATTTTATCTCCGACCTGGAGAGGGCACTCTACCCTTATTCCGGCTCTGTTATTTCAGATTTGAAGGTGCTGATTTTCATCCCAATCGCTTCACACTCAGCTGTGAAATGCTGAAGTCTGAGTTGGAGATGCCAACAGCACCACATCATCTGTAAAAATCAACTATGTAATGCTGAGGACAACAAAGCGGACACCCATAATTTTTTGAAAAGTTAAATGCAATAATGAAAATAAAGACGTTTACAATTAAATATAAATATATTTGTAGTCAGTGATGAAGCCTACCCCAGCTGTCTCCAGGCAGCTCCATCACTCCCCGCGTCCTTTTTGAGGAAAAGTGGATGAGAAAATGAATGGACATATGGATATGGCATAGTGTGTTTTAGATTTATACTTTTTGACTGATTAATATCATAAATACATTTTTCTGTTAGGGTAGAGGCACCAATGCTGGGCGCTCCTAGGGGTCTATCACAAATTGCGTTTCAGGCATTTTGTAGGCAACGCAAATGTTGCTATTTCAGTTTTGATCCAAATATTGTTATAGGTTAGGAATATACAATTTTCAATGAATAGTAGTCATATTCCTGTAGGCACCAAATCTTGCGCCGCAGGCAATGAGACACTCAATGTGGACTGAGTGTGAGTATGCATAAAAGAAAGCGCTGATGTCTAGTGCGTACTAATGACTTCGGGTTGAGTCTGTCTGACAGTCTGATCTCTCTAACAGGCCGTCTGTCTGGGCAGCAGAGTGGGGGGGGGGGGTATTCCTCCCACACATCGGCCAGATCAGATTCCCCCTACGTCTGCACATGCGTGCATGCAGACATGCACTCAGATGAAAGTTTGCACACTGATGAACTTCCGTGCAAAAATGAGTGGCTCCATGCGCGAATGTACAGTCATACGCACTTAACGGGATCTGTATTATAGCTTAGCTGACTAATGATCTCTGATTTTTACATTGATGAAAACAGATCAGCTGAGGGAGAGACGGCCATTGCGTATTTCAGTGGGCGGTTTTGGACTAAGGTGAACCGGAGTTGGACGATTGGCAGGCTTCTTAACAATAAAACGGTCTCTGAAGAAGATGCCCTCATGGAAAGTAAAAGAAAAAAAGGAAGTCAAGCGATGCTGGTAAATTCATTTGAACAACGAAACAATAATGTTACAAATCCAAATGATTACATGTTAAACTTATGACTGTCTTCTCTGGTTAGTAAAATAATTTTGTTGAATGTTTAATTCAGAATTGTGAGCGGTTGATTAAGTTTTGTCATTCTTTCCATATTCAGCTATCGTACAAAGCACACGTAACTTGCCTTCAGACGAACAAATTAGAATTTCCAAATGGATTTGTTCACGTTTAAATGATTCAGTCTTACAAATCATCTATGGCATTTACATCATCATATTGTTTGGAAAGTGTAGATACGGTATCAAGCTTTTTGAAAATAGCATTAGTGTCTTGTACCCGTGCTTTTGCGTAGTAGTCACCTCAAGCCAATCAATTTTCATTCATTCATTTGTATAGTATACCCCAGCCATCTTCGGGCAGGAGGCAGGAGACACCCTGAATAGGTTGCAGCCAATCGCAGGGCACACAGAAACAAACAACCATTCACTCTCAGATTCACACGACTGACAATTTGGAGTTCAATCAGACTGCCATCCATGTTTTTAGAATGTGGGAGGAAACTGAAGGACCCGGAGAAAACCCATGCAAGCACAGGGAGAACATACAAACTAAACACTGGGACACCAGAGCGAGGATTGAAACGACAACTTATGCAATGTGAGGTCGCCACTCAAACGACCGGATCTCCGGCGTGCCCACCATTCAATTTCTTATTATTTTATTACATTTAATTAAATTAATGTATTTATTTTTACTTAACAAACACAAAAAGTGATACTTTCAGTACTTAAATTAAACATTGAATGAGGTCTCCTCACATTCTCGTTCCCTTAACATCCCTCCATCCAAATAAAAAGGATCGGCAAATCACCCATCCAGGGTTTTATTTTCCAAGTGAGAAAAGGCAGCCATATAATGATGTTCCTGCTTGTGCTTGTTTGACAATTTGACAAACTGCTCTAGGTCTTCTGTCTGAGAGATTCGCCAAATTAGGCTTACTCAGACCACGTCACATTTTTGGTGCAAAGTAGATTGCTGTTCTAACACAATTTGGTGTGTGGTGATGTCATCGCATTTCAGTGGGCAACAACCCTGCAAATCATTAATTAATATTAGTATATTTCCTTGTAATGAGAATAGATACAGTATATGAGGTATACTGTACACAGTCCATATCGCCTCTTCACAATCATGCCATGTGCAGCGCTGCATTGTACTTGTCACGATAATGAAGCCAATCCACTTTCGTTCTTGCACAGATGAGCTCTTTTATTTAACGATGGCTTGACTTTACCTGCATTCCACCAATACATTCTTTTGACGACTTACCCTCACTTGTGCAACAGGTGAGCTGGAGCCTATTCCAGCTGACTTTGAACCAGAAATGTAGTCCACTTGGAGTGGTTGCCTGCTCAGGCCACATTGTGTACAGACAAACAACAATCACATTGGCTTTGACAAATCTAAGGGCAAATTAGAATCTTTGATGAAATTTAGAAGCACATTTTTGGAAGGGAAGCCTGGAGAAAGCCTTCGTAAGCACTCGGAGAACATGCAAATTCCAAGTCGAAAGGCCTACAACCTCAAAGGCTTCAAACCTCCTACCTCAGAACTGTGAAGGGGATGTGATGACTCATTCACTTAACATTCTTACTCAAAATGTGAATTAATTTACCTGAATAATCATTTATTCAAATGTTCAATATTTTTGTTTTAGCCTTGTATTTAAGATCACTCATTACCTATAAGGTAAAACTGCGACGTCTATTGATTAACAGATTCATTGCCAGATGGTGTGCAAATGTGTGTCCACTCCAGTGCCAGGGTTTTTGTCATTTTCATTCAAATTGCAGGTCCCACAGAATATTGAGTTTTAGAAATACATAAATATTCAATGTAGCTTAAGAAACCTTAGACTCTCTTCTTTCATCAGAAAAAAAAGTTTATGTCAAGCTTGATTGGTTATGGAATTATCTGCAGTGGAAGTGGGGGCGGCTATACAAATGGCAAATGTTGCCTCCTTGTGGGAGGGAAAAACATTGCCAGAGGTCTGACCATGACTTGATCCGCACCGCCTCAAGAAAAAACAAAACCCGAACAAATTTGGAAATTGCGCTCGACATCATGGTTTTCAATTTCCGAATAAATTCGGGAATGGCAATGAATGAGTTCAAAAGAAAAAAAAAGAAAATAATGTCAACTGCTACTTCCACTGTAATCAAACGTCTGTGTAAGCTCTCAGTTGTACAGGAGTGGTCCATCGATGAAAGGCTTTCTTCAGCCGTCATCTGTACTTCTTTGAAGGTGTCGGACGTTTAGCTTCTTATCCAAGATGCTTCTTCAGCTAACTAAAGTCTTAATGGTAGTATAGGCCCTCTATATATATCCCTACTGTCCAGACATGGCGGTGCCGGACACTGCTATGATAGACCCTGCTCTCAGGTTGGTGGGAGCAGGGGACTGCTCCCTGCGGCTCCACTGATTGTTCCTATTGTCCTGACTAACGACTGCCCCACTTCGTCCCGTATCACCTCATCAGCATTACTAATCCTATGTCTGTGTAAGATCTCAGTTGTACAGAAGTGGTCCATCGATGAAAAGGTTTCTTCAGTCGTTCACTGTACTTCTTTGAAAATTACTAATCCTATGTTGCCTAAACAGGCTGTTGTACAAACGATCCAAATTGAACCTCACACCACCATATCGGTTTAGTGAAGGATTTAGCTGTTTTATGAAAATCTAAGAATCTATGTTCTAAAATCTTAGCGAAAGAACATAATTTTTGGCCTCGACAATCATCAAGGAGGAGACTGTGCTGAGCGGTTGCACCTTTCGGCAGCATGGATATGCCAGTACTGTTTTTGAATGGGAGGAATGTCGGTGCCATTTGACTGTCATCGCTGGACAGCTCTGGGGCCATTGTGCGTTTTTGCGCTTGTAATGGGCAGCATCTTCACAGCCCCGCTTTGTTCAGTGGAAAGGTCGGTGCTGTTGGACAGTCTGCAGTTAGATGGATGCATGGCTTGAGGAGCCCGCGATAAGAAGAAAGGAGCATCAGCGCAGAGCGCCGATGCGTGTGTAGAACTGTCGCGGCTTGGAATTGTAGCGGATATATGTGGGACAGAAGATGTGAGACAATGTCTTGTCGTCAATGGATGCTACAGCTTCGTGTTTGCTTTCAACATTTAGCTTGTAGTAGACGTGCAAATTCCACCATGACGTCCCTGATCCACTGCTGAAATGGATGCTTTGATCGTCTCCTCTTTCATCTAGAACTGTTTCATGTCATCACAAAGAAGGTACAGCAAGTCCTAAAGAATCAATCACTCTCTGTGTCTGTGTTGTCATATTATTTGTTATTTTTGTTTTTCCCAAGATGGCGGCGCGTGAACACGCAGCGGCTCCCCTCTCCCAGCAAATTGGCATTTTCATGTTTATTGGATTGGATTTGCCTTTATTAGTCTCGCAGTGGAGAAATTTACATTTCACAGCAGCAAAGTTATGAAAGAAATGAAAGTACAAAAGCAAAACACAGGAGCTGCTGGAAAGGCAGATTATTTTTGACTAGCCAAGCGGAATGCAGCCTCGGTGGTCGCCGAGGCAAAGTCACGGGCATGGGAAGAGTTCGGTGAGGCCATGGAAGCCGACTTCCGGACCGCTTCGAGGAAATTCTGGTCCACATCCGGCGTCTCAGGAGGGGAAAGAAGTGCACCACTAACACTGTGTACAGTGAAAGTGGGGCGCTGCTGACTTCGACTCGAGACGTCGTGAACCGGTGGGCAGAGTACTTCGAAGACCTCCCCTCCTCAACTCCACCAACACGCCTTCCTTGGAGGAAGCAGTGTCTGGGGACTCCGAGGTGGGCCCTCCGATCCTTGTGACTGAAGTCACCGAGGTGCTTAAAAAGCACCTCGGTGGCAAGGCCCCGGGGATGGATAAGATCCGACCGGAGTTCCTAAAGGCTCTGGATGTTGTGGGGCTGTCCTGGCTGACACGCCTCTGCAACATTGCGTGGTCATCGGGGAGAGTGCCTCTGGATTGGCAGACCGGGGTGGTGGTCCCCCTTTTTAAAAAGGGGGACCGGAGGGTGTGTTCCAACTACAGAGGGATCACACTCCTCAGCCTCCCTGGAAAAGTCTATTCAGGGGTCCTAGAGGGGTGGGTCCGTCGGAAAGTCGAGCCTCAGATTGAGGAGGAACAGTGTGGTTTTCGTCCCGGCCGCGGAACAGTGGACCAGCTCTACACCCTTAGCAGGGTCCTCGAGGGCGCATGGGAATTCGCCCAACCACTCTACATGTGTTTTGTGGACTTGGAGAAAGCGTTTGACCGTGTCCCTCGTGGGGTTCTGTGGAGGGGACTTCGGGAGTATGGGGTACAGGAGCGGCTGATACAGGCCGTTCGGTCCCTATATGACCGATGTCAGAGTCTGGTTCGCATTACCGGCATTAAATCGCAATCGTTTCCAGTGAGGGTTGGGCTCCGCCAAGGCTCCCCTTTGTCACCGATTCTGTTCATAACCTTTATGGACAGAATTTCTAGGCGCAGCCGAAGCATTGAAGGTTTCCGTTTTGGTGGCCTCAGTATAGCATCTCTGCTTTTTGCAGATGATGTTGTACTGTTGGGGCCTTCAAGCGGAGCTCTCCAACTCTCGCTTGAGCGTTTCGCAGCCGAATGTGAAGCGGCCGGGATGAGAATCAGCACCTCCAA
>NC_142739.1:6570000-6632500 GCF_051943395.1 Hippocampus bargibanti
CACTAGAATACAATCATTTGCAAATAACGGCAGTAAAAAAGTGGACAATAGGCTAGCATATGATTTGTTGTGAAACAGCTTGAACAACTTCACACACACACACACACACACACACACACACACACACACACACACACACACACACACACACAGCAGTGAGTATTCGTTGCACAGTAAAAAGTGTCTTCCAAATAACTTTCCCTTGGCTTCAATTGAAATGCAAACCATGTATACGTAAGCCATTTTCTATTCAAAGTTGAATAACAGTTTTCACAAATAACAGTATTTAAGTCATTCACTGCCATTCCCAAATTTATTCAGGAAATCAAAAGTGTGACATGCATAGCCATTCCTGAATTTGCTTGGGTTTTGGTCTTTCATGCGTGGGGTGCCGATAAGGCACTGGTCAGCCCCTGGCAATGTTTTTCCCTTCCATGAGGGGGCAGTTTTTCCCTTTCATGAGGGGGCAGCATTTGCCTTTTGTCCATGTCAGCACTTTGTTACAGCTTCAGCTGTTGTTAAAGCGCTATATAAATTAATATGTATGGATTGGATTGGATTTGCCTTTATTAGTCTCGCAGTGGAGAAATTTACATTTCACAGCAGCAAAGTTATGAAAGTAATGAAAGTAGAAAAACAAAATACAGGAGCTGCTGGAAAGGCAGCCACTCTCGCGGCGCCGTTTTGAAGTCTAAATAACAAAAAAAAACCTAAATAACAAATAAAATGACAGCACAAAGATACAGAGAGTCATTCATTCTTAAGCACTTTCTGTACCCTCTGTTACACGAAGCAGTTCCAGATGAACGAGGAGAGGGTCAAAGCGTCTCTTCACCAGTGGATCAGGGACATCATGGTGGAATGAGCACGACGACTACAAGCGAAATGTTGAAAGCAAACACGCAGCTCAGTCGCAGCTGTAATATATAATATATATATATTCAATATATATATGTAATATATATGCTTAGAATATCTTGTTTTCTATCCTTTCACCCCACCCCAACCCATCCCTTTTCAATTGCTTGCTGTGGACGAATAAAGGTATTCTGATTCTGATTCTGATATCCATTGATGAAAATGGATCGCATGGATCACATCTCTTCTCATAAATCTGATTCAATTCCAAGCCACGGCAGTTCCACATATGCATCAGCGCTTTGCGCTGATGCTCCTTTCATCTTATCGCGGGCTCCTCAAGCCGTGCATGCACCCATCCAGCCACAGACTGTCCAACAGCACCAACCTTTCCACTGATAAAAACGGGGCTGTGAAGATGCTGCCCATGACAGGCGCAAACATGCACAATGGCCCCAGAGCTGTCAAATGGCACCGACATTCCTCCCATTCAAAAACAGTACTGGCATATTCATGCTGCCGAAAAGGCGCAACCGCTCAGCACAATTTCCTCCTTGAGGAATGTCGTGGCCAAAAATGCTGAAAAACAATCAGTTTCCGTTCCACACGACGCACCCCAATACAAAGTGACAAAAAAAAACACAAATACAAGACAAAAAAAAACAACAAAAAAAGGCAAGGCTCATGAGTGCACTTGCTGACGACTGCCTACTCGGGCGCCATCTTCGACTCCTCCTCATATGTATTGTAAATTATTGTATTTTGTACAGCCACCCTCGTTTCAAGCTCAGCTAACTCCTGACCCATATAACTTAGGAATAAACGGTTTCTTTCTGATGAAAGACGAGAGTCTAAGGTTTCTAACACTCTTCAACGTTTATATAGTCCTGAAACTCAATATTCTGTGGGTCCTGCAATTTGAGTGAAAATGACAAAAACCCTGGCACAGAAGTGGACATCGTCTGGCAGTGAATGAGTTAATGTCCACTTTTGCTTGCTTTGTTTTCTGGCTCCGATCCTCTTACTCCAGTTGGTGGTGAGTCACAGAGTTGTGATTCTTCAAACCATTGAGCTGATTGTGAGCAGCAGGATAGACGTGATATCATACCCCAGGATCAAGAGCATCATCTCCTTGGCCTCTGATGAGATGACGCGTTCAAAGGTGACCACTGTGACATTATTATAATTTTTTTTTTACTTTGTGGGGCGATCGATAATCTATTCAGTGTGTTTCTGTTACACTAAGGAAGTTGTCCCAGACTGGCAGCAGGCAGCCAGTAACATTCTGGTAGCTGTTGGCAACAAACATATCAATGACATAATGGAGGAGATACTGAGCAAGTTTCAACCTGGAGTCTTGCCTCACTTTTTTGTGGTCCAGACGTTGGCCAACTTGTCTGATTCCAATGGTATGAAATCTTGCACATTCATTCGAAGTGAACTGCACTTTATTATTTGTATTCATTTTTAAACATGAAAAAGCCATCAATTTTCAGTTCCGTGTAAACACCATGTGCTCCTTTTTCCTCTAGTTTACGGCATGGCGCCTTTCCTAAATGCTATTCTTGGGACGATGTTGCCTATGTTGAGCCTGACCAAACAAGAAAACATGAAGTGGGTCTTCTCCTCCGGTAGGAACCGACTTTTATTTTCAAGTTTTTGATAGAATTGAACACCTTTCTGAAGGTGGATTGCTGCAGTAAATCTTCACTTTCATGTCTAACATAAAAGGAGTTCGGGAATATCAGTGTTTTTTTTACAACAGCAATAGTTGCATCTTTAAAATGATTGATGTCATTCTGTTCCTCTTTTTGTGGCTTTACTTCAGCTCTGCACCATTTCAGTGACAGTATCTTGGAGTACCTTGCCAATCTCGACAAGGCACCAGATCCCACAGTCAGGCAAGACACGTTCTCAAGTGAAATCTGTGCTGCGTTTGACATCCTTTTCAATAACTGGTTACAGAGCAGAGAATCGAAGGTAAGCTTACACGTTAGCTCCTGGAGGTTGGTCCAGCTGTTCAGTCATTTGCGCCCAGTATTTAACGTAAGGTGGGAAGCTGCATGCTACAGGCTTGCTTAATCAGAATCAGAATAATCTTTATTGCCAAGTATGTAGAACACGCAAGGAATTTGCCTTCGGTAGAACATGCTGCACTAGTATCATCATAAAAATGGAGGCACTATACAGTTATATTCCATCCATCCATCCATCCATCCATCTTCTGCCGCTTATTTGAATCATATTCATAACTGGATGTGTAACAAGGAAGCATATCCTCCGTATCTGAAGCCATTGTTTTGATTCACTAGCAATCCAAGACGTCTTGGCGTGACGTCACGAACTGGGGGCGGGGACTTTCTGAAAATGCCCAATTCGCAGCTCAATTTTTTTTTTGCAGATTTTGGACACTTTAAGTCATTTTTATTGGTGTTTTACATATGACTAAAAATATCATACTGCCTGTTTTGGGTATTTTAGATGCTATAAAATGTTCTTCTGATGTCAGTTAAAAAACAAAAAAGTGATGTCGGTTGTCCTTTAAGGATACAGTATTATGCAGAGGTGTATATATAACAATTTTCTAAATTAAATAATATTGACGCATGGGGAGGGCGTGAATTGTTTTCTTGTTCCTGGTAGGGGGTGGGGAGGCATGACAGGAAAATATTTGAGAAGCTCTGCAACAAAAAAAATGGCCTTATTGAGTTAAATGAAAGGTTGATCTTGCGAAAGTTGTGTGAGAATGTTAGAGAATGTTTTGACTTGCACCAGCTTTTGTTTGAAGTCACATTTTTCTAAAATGTCCCGTTCTCCTTCCGTCTTTCCTTCAGTTGAGGCTGACAGTAGCTGAAGCAGTGGGCTCAATGTGCCATCTGATGGCTAGCGATAAACTGGAGGAACACATCCCCAAGATCATCCCTGCTATTTTGTCCTTGTATAAGAAGAACAACGAGCACTACATCATTAGCAAGGTATCCAGTTACAACACCAGTAATTTTGGCTCTTAAGATTTAGAAGCAAGGCTCATGAATGATTAGACATTTTTTCTTTAAATTGTGATTAGGGATGGATATGAATGGTACCTTTCTTGGGACGGGCCCACTTGGGTCGATTTTACCGAGCGCCTATTTACATGAAATCCAATGTTTTGCCTGCATTATTTATTTACAATTCATTTTTAATCCATTGTTTGATTTTAAATTCATGATGTTGCTTTATTTGTCAAAAAGTAAATGTTCACTTATTTATTTTTAAATTTTATGATAGATTTAAAAAAAATATGTCCATAAACACATATAAGTATCAAAAATTGCCTTATCAGTTACTAGTACTCAACTCTACCAACACGCCTTCCTTGGAGGAAGCCGTGTCTGGGGACTCTGAGGTGGGCTCATCGATCTCTGTGGCTGAAGTCACCGAGGTGGTTAAAAAGCTCCTCTGTGGCAAGGCCCCGGGGGTGGATGAGATCCGACCGGATTTCCTAAAGGCTCTGGATGTTGTGGGGCTGTCCTGGCTGACACGCCTCTGCAACATTGCGTGGTTATCGGGGAAAGTGCCTCTGGATTGGCACATCGGGGTGGTGGTCCCCCTTTATTAAAAAGGGGGACCGGAGGGTGTGTTCCAACTACAGATGGATCACAATCCTCAGCCTCCCTAGAAAGTTCCCTGGAAGGTTCTAGAGGGGCGGGTCCGTTGGAAAGTCTAGCCTCAGATTGAGGAGGAACAGTGTGGTTTTCGTCCCGGCCGCGGAACAATGGACCAGCTCTACACCCTTAGCAGGGTCCTCGAGGGTGCATGGGAATTTGCCCAACCAGTCTACATGTGCTTTGTGGACTTGGAGAAAGCGTTTGACCGTGTCCCTCGTGAAGTTCGGTGGAGGGTGCTTCGGGAGTATGGGGTCCAGGAGCGCCTGATACGGGCCGTTCGGTCCCTATACGACCGATGTCAGAGTCTAGTTCGCATTGCCGGCAATAAGTCGGAATCGTTTCCAGTGAGGGTTGGGCTCCGCCAAGGCTGCCCTTTGTCACCGACTATGTTCATAACCTTTATGGACAGCCGAAGCGTTAAAGGTTTCCGTTTTGATGGCCTCAGTATAGCTGCTATACTGAGGCCATCAAAACGGAAACCTTCAACGCTTCAACCTTCAAGTGGAGCTCTCCAACTCTCTCTCGAGCGTTTTGCAGCCGAATGTAAAGCGGCTGGGATGAGAATCAGCCTCCAAATCTGAGACAATGGTTCTCAGTCGGAAAAGGGTGGAGTGCCCTCTCCGGGTCGGGAAGGAGATTTTGCCTCAAGTGGAGGAGTTTAAGTATCTGGGAGTGTTGTTCACGAATGACGGAGGTCGACAGGCGGATCGGTGCGGCGTCTGCTGTGATGCGGACTTTGTATCGATCTGTCGTGGTGAAGAGAGCTGAGCAAAAAAGCAAAGCTCTCAATCTACCGGTCGATCGACATCCCAACCCTCGTCTATGGGCACAAGCTATGGGTTGTGTCCGAAAGAACGAGATCCCGGATGAAAGCGGCCGAAATGAGCTTTCTCCGTAGGGTGTCCGAGCCGCTTGTCCTCCACATAGAGAGGAGCCAGATGAGGTGGCTCGGGCATCTGATTAGGACCCCCCCCAGGATGCCTCCCTGGTGAGGTGTTCCGACCATGCCTCACTGGCAGGAGACCCAGGGGACGACCCAGGACATGCTGGAGAGACTATGTCTCCCAGCTGGCCTGAGAACGCCTCGGGATCCACCAGGACGAGCTAGAAGAAGTGGCTGGGGAGAGGGAAGTCTGGGCTTCCCTACTGAAGCTGCTGCTCCCACGACCCGACTCCGGATAAGCGGCAGAAGATGGATGGATGGATGGTTACTAGTTACTGGGAATCCAAATCGAACCGATTCATATATGAAAGGTGCCCATCCCTAATTGTACAGACGCTCCCCATGTTACGATCATTCGTGTTACGAACGTTTTTGCGGGTACAATATGTCACAATATCTTTAGACAGAGATGCTGTAAATTAGATTGTGTATTGCGCGCCTTTTTCCGGCCAAGCTCGCTTGCGAATGGCTGCGTACTGCGCTTCACGCACACCCACGCACACAGGCATATTGGAGGTTTCAAGGGCTGGATGTTTACGCGACAGACACCAACGGTGACCAATCAGCGCCTGTCAATGCTGAAATGTGTCCAACGAGTTCAGGCCCATGATCTGCCAAGCTTGCTTACGATTGGCTGTGTAGAGTATGTGGGCCGGGAGGAAATCCCCCTTCCCAGTTGAGGCTCCGAGGAGAAAGCGATACATCACAAAACGTAATGGATGCTAGCACGTAATTCAGTAATTATGTGCCAGTAGCTTCAGTAATGGCTTACTGAAGACCCAAGGATATATGTTGTCGTACTACAGCAGGTGTGAATTTGTTTTATGACTGTTAAAGCGTTTGTGTTTAATACTTCCCCGTTCAGTTTGACTTAAAGGACAACCGACACCATTTTTTTGTTTCCTAACTGACATCAGAAAAACGTTTTATGGCATCTAAAATACCCAAAACACGCAGGCTGATATTTTTAGTCAAATGCAAAACACCAATAAAAATGACTTGAAGTGTCCCAAAACTGCCACAAATGAGCTTGAAACTGGGGAGATTCATAAAGTCCCGCCCTCTAGTTCGTGACGTCACGTCAGGAGACTCCTTCACAGGATCAAAACAATGGCTTCAAAGAGTTCAGATTCGGAGAAGATGCTTTATTGTTACTCGTCCAGTTAGGAATATGATTCAAATAGTTCTGAAGAGGAAAGCATAGATGTTTGGAATCAATTAAAGAAGTCCTTCCGTATCAATTTGAGCCGTCTGCAAGCGATGAAAGCGGTGAAGATCTGGACTCCGATGTAGCGTCCAGTATATAAAGCCGCTTATCAGAGCCGTAAAGCCGCCCATGATTGGTTAAAATCCGTGGTAGAAGACAGGGGTGGGTTCTACGCACACACACAAAGGAGACCGCCACACGAACATCAGATGTTGAGACGAGAGAGAGTTCCTCTCTCGACAGCGCTACAGAGTAAAAAAAATGACATGGTGGAAAGTGGATATTTGTCCGATCAGTTTGCTCCACTAATATGGCGATTGTTCTCTTTCACCAGTTGAGCTCACAGTTAGCATGCAGTGTGACTAAATTAGTAAACATGCATCAAACTTCCGCTATACAAGCGCCAAATCGCTAATAACTGGTTAGCTTCCTCGTTTGCCTCCGCTGGTGCTCGACTGCTCTGCTTTGTTGGAAATTGGCCAATTTGTCCGCTGGTAATTTGTGTAAACTTTCATCTTCCTTATGCGTGTTACCGCAATTGGCTGCGACACACAACGATTCACCATCACATTATTTATGTAGTTTTCCTTCTAATTTCGCGATCAGCTGTGTTTTCAGACGAAAAAAAGTACCCAAAATGCATTGTGTGTCGCTTTCTCAATCAGGGGCATTACAAATGTGACGTCACTTCGGGCATTGTCATCAACTCGAAAACAAGACTTTGATGAATATTCAACGCGAGTCGTAAAACGTAAAATATAGCTATATGCGGTGGAATCTTTGTAAAATGCGCTCAGTACAAGTCGTTTGAAGTGATTTAACAAATTATGGACGCAACTTGTCCGAAGGTGTCGGTTGTCCTTTAAACATACATTCCATACAAAATATAGTACTGAAGCAACTTACAAACAAATTAACCTTACGAACGACCGCTCAGAACATATCGTGTTTGCAAGGTGGGGAGTGTCTGTCCTGCTATTTGGTTACTTCTTTGCTAACAACTGTAACATAACAAATGTATACGTTAATGAAGTTGATAATTGACCAATTTTAAAGATATACATATTTTTGTAGTTGTCTTTCATCTCCCCTTTCATGCACAGAGTCTTTCCCATGTACTTGATGCTTCTGTGAATATGGGAAGCAGAGTGCTGGAGAGTCAACTGGACAGTCTCCTCTTTGCATTGCATCAGCAGGTAACATGGTTCACCAGAGCTGTTCAGTGTTTAATTTGTTCGTCTGAGATATGTGAAGGAAATATATCAGCAGTCACGAAAATAATTTCTTTGCATTGCATTGTCGCTCAGCTCTTCAATGTTCACAATTTTGCTAATCAATTACCGTTGAGGGGCAATTTACCGTATTATCTGCACTATAATGTAGACCCAAAAGCCTTCATTTTCTTCAAAAGACCTTTTATGCCGGTGCGCCTTATATTTGAAGTTATATTGAGCCATAACAAGTCTCACAAATTACTGTCAGCAGCCACCGACTCGATTTCCTCCTGTAGAAGATGTAGTGTGCGGTCCATGCTGGGATATATAAAACGTAAGCCGAGCCTCTATAACAGGGGTCGGCAACCTTTTTAACTAAGAGAGCCATAAAAGTAAAATATTTAGAAATGTTTTTCAGTGAGAGCCACACACACGCGAGCGCACGCGCAAACACACACACACACACGCACGACAACACGCACGCACGCGCGGCCACTTTTCAACAAAATGTCAGAATGTATTATTCAAAATAACTTCGTGACAGTACTCACTGTTAACACGTTTTTAACATGAATGGTTTTCCGTTCCTCATGATTGGTAAAAATCCCCCAAAAAACGATCGGAATGAAAGTCAACTTGCCGGGTCCACAGGCGAAGTTACTGCTAGCTAGCCTGCACACGGCTCATTAGCTTCCACACTTGCTATCTGCAATATATTTCTCGCAGAAGTATATTGATGCTAACATTAACATGGGGCTTGTTAAAATATCACTGACATTCGACTGTTTCATCGACGTTATTTAATTGCAAATTGGAATCGCGAATCCTCCGGTGCATTCAAGCTGGAGTGTACTAGTCATTTTTTTAACTCGTTGGGCTCATTTAAAGGGGCGTTTACCTGTTTCAACATGACGGCCAGTATCATCCAATCAAAATTGCGCTTTCCGCCAACCTAGGTCAGTGTCATCCAATCAAAATTGTGCTTTCCGCCAACTGCAGCCTCAAGAGGAAATGAACGGCGAAAAAGCGAGAATATGTATTTAATTTTATCGGCAAGCCATATGGAATCATCAAAAGAGCTATATATCGCTCGCAAGCCATAGGTTCCCGACCCCTGCTCTATAATGTGGTGTGCCTTATATATGGAAAAAGTATCTAAATATGTCATTAATTGGAGGTATGCCTTATAATCTGGTATGCCTGATACAGTGATACCTCGTTTTACGAACGCTTTAGCTAGCGAACCTTTCGGTTTACGAACGTTAAATTCGCGAGAATATAATCTTGGCATATGAACTATTTTTCAGGAAACACACGTAGCGGCACAATTAGTGATGTGTCGTTCGCAAACGAGCCGGTTCTTGGGGCTCCTAACAAGGGACTGGATTGGTCAAGAGCAGTGGTTAGGAGGGAGGGGACACACGCAGCAGGACACACGCAGCAGTAAATGGGGGGAGGGATTACAGAAACACAGAGCTGCAGAAGAACAGGAGAGGCAGACGACAGAGCTTGAAACAAAAAAAACAAAAGTGAAAAGGACACAGTAAAATTTTGACTTTTTTCAACTTTAATAATAATAATAATCATAATAATAATACATTACATTTTAAGCGCCTTTCAAACCTCTCAAGGACACTTCACAGTCACAGACAAGCATAGGTACTATAATAAATAAAATACAGTCACAAGTAGAATACAATAAATAAAATACAATTATAAATAGAAACAAAAAAGAGAGCTACACAGAAAATGCAATATTAGAGGTGGGTTTATTGATAATAATAATAATAAATAATAATAATAAATAATAATAATACATTTGTAAGCGCCTTTCAAAACTCTCAAGGACACTTTACAGTCACAGGATATTTTTTCTGCGGGTGAGCAGCGGCAGGCACATGCGCCAGCGTTCAATCAATCCAGAGTACAGACTGCAGAGAAAAGACAAGCAAAGGAACCGGCTATTAATGAAGTTTCTAGTGTTCCTGCATCTGTTGCTGTTGCAATCTCAACTTCCAAGATGTACAACCCAGAGCTCTGTCACGTTCCGACAATGACAGTGGCAGCTGACGAGTGGGAACGTAGGGAGTGGTGGTGGAGCGCCAAGCAGGTACAGAGGCGTTGGTGCAGGCAGAAGATTTATGAACAGAAAGCGCAGGTCCAAGAAGACACGGACCCGGTAAACGGTTTGCAAAACAAAAGTGAAAAAAACAGAAAGGCTAGTGGGCGGGCGGCGGCAATCCACCCAGCCACACTAACAAAATAAAAGGCACACGAGGGTGCAAAACAGCATACAATCGTGGCTAGACAAATCTCGGGCGAAGCAACTCATGTACTGAATTAAAGTTCAAGGTACGGGCCAGGCGCGGGACGACGTATCTTCCGACGCTGGGTAAGTGCCGGCGTTGGGTTTAAATGTCCAACAGTCGGTGATGAGGGAATTGACAGCAGCTGGCAGACGTCAGGAGCGGAGGCCCCGCCCCGCTGTCAACTCGCTCATGACAAACACTCATGACAAACACTTTATGCAAAAAGCTATCCATTCCATCAAGGCATCAATGACCATCACAAAGGTAAATAAAACAACTTTATTGTACAGTACAGTTTATTTCTTTAATTACAATACCACAGCACATTATTATACATAAAATAAGGTATAGTGTGTGTGTAGTTTTAAGTCTTATTTAGTTGAAAATTATTTTTTATGGGGACCTGGGAACAGATTATTCACATTTTAATGGTTTCCTAAGGGAAATTAATGTTTGTAATACAAAATTTTCGCCTTACGCTTTCTGGGAACCAATTAAATTCATAAGCCAAGGTCTCACTATATATGGAAAAAGCTTGAAACAATTTTTAATACCCCAAACATCGGCACCTGAAGCACGGTTTTCATTGACCAATACAACTACAAAAATATAACGAAGAGGTTGAATGCAGAGCTGTAAACTGTAGAACGTTTTAGAATTAAAATATCCTGTTGTTCTTCTTTTCCTTTCGGCTTTTCCCTTCAATGGGTCGCCACAGCAAATCAGTGTCCTCCATCTTTAGTGGTTTGATCCGCATGTTTGTTTTGGCCAAGCTTTTACGTCTGATGCCCTTCCTGTTGTTCAATTCAAATTTATAACACAATCATATTGTCAGTTGACTTCATACTCGTACAAGTTTTGAAATTGTTCATTGTTAAAATGAAGACACGTCATGAGCAAACAGTAAATATGGTAAACTATAGTAAATGTGTACATATATGTTGGGCCCTAAATGACTTTACGGTTACATCACTCACAGACTGTCATACCCAAATTCAGTCGCAGCGGGTTGTTTACATCCGTGGTTTTGTCTTTGATCCTCTCCTCTTTCATCTAGAACTGCTTCATGTCATCACAAAGAGGGTACAGCAAGCCCTGAAGAGTGTGTCTTTGTGTTGTCATATTATTTATTTATGTTGTTGTTTTGTTTTTCCCAAGATGGCGGCGCGTGAACACGCAGCGGCTCCCCTCTCCTGGCAAATTGGCGTTTTCATGTTTATTATGTTAAAGTTATTATAAGTGCCTTGCACGCTGGGTCTGAGAGGACAGTAATTTCATCTGTGCTGTATGTCATGCATATTAGCATATTTGACAATAAAGCTGACTTTGACTTTGACTTTACAAGTGCATTCAGGCTTGTGTTGAGCACCACAATCACAGTCAGGTTGCTACTCTTGTCCGGGTGCTTCAAAGCTGTCGACCATCGAATGAGACGGATCTACCGGTAACTATTTTATATTGAGGTCATGCTAACACATAGAGCATGCATAAGCAAACTCGTGCGTGCCAAACAAACATTATATTTTCATATCAAGGAAAGGACCTCAATCTAGTGTCCTCCGGGCCGCGAATTCGAGATCCCAGCTTTACACCCATAGACCATTGGTTTTGGTAACCGTAAACATATAAGAATCTTAAACTTTTTTCTATTTAAGCCCCCATTATAATAACCCTCCACAATTTGAGTTTTAATTCTCGAAAAAAAATAATTCCTGGGATTTTACGATATATGACCATTTGTAGTTTTGAGTGTCAGTGTTTGAGGTGCAAAACAAGTCAAAATACCGACTCACAAACTGCAGCGCAAATGCACTTATTGTTAGATTTGATGTTCACAATTAACAATGCTGTGCCTTTATCCTTCAGTGTGATGATTTCTCCCCTATTTTATGATTGTTGTCTGTGCCTTTTTTAACTTTTACAATTTTAGAGAGTGTGTAGAAGTGTGAAAAGCAACAATGTTTTTCTCTCCTCAGGTGTCCACCTCTGTTGATTACAGTAACCCTCATACAGTCAAGAACCATAATGAGGTTCTTCGTTGCTTCAGTCTTTTAGGTAGTGAAACATTTTTCCTGGTTTGTTTTTTTGGATTAATGTTATACAAACAATTGTGATTATCTGCTGTAAAGGTTTTATTTCTATTGAGTCACAAGAACAATTACGCGATGTAACTATAATTGGCGTCAGACATGATGTCCTTTGAGGATAATCATATTAACTAAGCCATTGAATCATTTATTTTTTTTTATACTATTTTAGTCGCAGTTTATGGAATTTGATGCTTGATTATCTTTTCACTTAATTCTCCTATTCCAGCAAACACATTCCCCGATCGAGTGGTAATGTTTGTTCTTCAGAGGCTTGAAAACAGTAATGAACGGAGTAGATTTGGCTCCCTGGCTGTCCTGCGTCACCTCATCAACTCTTGCAGTGAGCAAATACACACGCCATATTAATACCTCATTGATCCCATTCACATTTTTATTTAAGAGAGGACCATTTTTAAATTGCAGTATGTGTTCAACAGTTTCATGCAAAAACTCTGGTGTGGTGCTTGTGGGCGCGCGTGCGCCTCACCGTGGGAAGGTTCTGAGTTCATATTTTAACTCAGTCTTGTGTGGGGTTTTGCATATTCTATGCTTCTGCTCACGTTACATAAACCTGCTTATCGAGTGAAGTGAAGACTCAAAATTATGCCCGGGTATGAATGTTAGTGCACATCACAGATTTCTCAGGTGTATCCACCCAAATTCAGCAGAGATCGGCTCCATCTCTAATATGACTTTATTGAGATATGAATATGTGTATAGACTGGATGGATGAATGGATAGAAGTGTTCTGCACTTCTTATACAACGTCCATGATTGTTTATGAGATGATCTGATACTAGTGTATACGCATGCAGCCTCCATGATGGAGAGTAAGAAGCTTCTGATTCTCGCCAGCATTAGGCAACCAATGGCTGACCACAGTAACAAGGTAACATATGAATGGATTCATGAATGCTGATTGTCATCTAGACAACCATTAACTCTATTTCTGGATTTAGGTTAAGAAGCGCGTTGTCCAGGTTATCAGTGCAATGGCTCATCATGGTTACCTGGAGTTGGATGGGGGCGAGCTACTAGTGCGATTCATCGTGCAACACTGTTCATTACCGGACACATATCAGGTATTTTTCATTTTTTTAAATGAAGCTGGACACATTTAAAGGATTGGATTGGATTGGATTGGATTGGATATGCCTTTATTAGTCTCACAGTGGAGAAATTTACATTTCACAGCAGCAAAGTGATGAAAGGAATGAAAGTAGAAAAACGAAATACATGAGCTGCTGGAAAGGCAGCCACTCTCGCGGCGCCGTCTTGAAGTCAAAAGAACAAAAAAAAAAAAAACTAAATAACAAATAATATGACAGCATAGAGACAATATGACAAAACAAAGACACAGAGAGACATTCATTCTTCAGGACTTGCTGTACCCTCTTTGTGATGACATGAAACAGTTCTAGATGAAAGAGGAGAGGATCAAAGCGTCTTTCCACCAGTGGATCAGGGACATCATGGTGGAATGTGCACGTCGACTACAAGCTAAATGTTGAAACAACAACCGACATCACTTTTTTGTTTCTTAACTGACATCAGAAAAATGTTTTATAGCATCTAAAATATCCAAAACACGCAGTATGATATTTTTATTCAAAATAAAAATGACTTAAAGTGTCCAAAATCTGCAAAAAATTGAGCTGCGAATTGCTCATTTTCAGAAAGTCCCGCCCCGAGTTCGTGACGTCACGCCAAGACGTCTTGCATTGCTGGAGAATTAAAACAATGGCTTCAGATTCGAAGAATATGCTTTCTTGTTACACATCCAGTTATGAATATGATTCAAATAGTTCTGAAGAGGAAAGCATACATGTTTGCAATCGATTAAAGAATTTATTCCGTGTCATTTTGAGGCAAACGGGCGGGGGGGGAATGTCGCACCCAAAAATGGCTACCGCTGTTCTGAGGAATGAATCAGCCCGTTTCCACAGGCTGATAAATTCCTTCCATGGAGCTTGGGCGCCCTCTTCTGGCAGGTTTTGGGTGCAACACAAGGTTTTCAAACCAAACAATACAGCAAAATACATTGACGTGATGGAAGGACCGCTACAATACGTCTTTTTTACGGTCAGGGGGCAGTCCTTTAGTGACATCACGTACGGACTCGTCACCAACTCAAAAACAAGACTTCCTGAATATTCAGCGCGAGTCTTAAAAGGTAAAATATAGCTATATGCGGTGGAATCTTATTAAAATACGCTCAGTAGAAGCCATTTTACAAATTATGGACACAACTTGTCCGGAGATGTCGGTTCTCCTTTAAGTATTTCATATATGTACAGTCCCCTCCACAAATATTGGACTGGCCAGATCATTTAATTTATTTTTGTTGGATACTTGGGCTTTCGATGAAACAATGAATGGCAGACGAATGTTCAGACTTCTAACCCTAATTTCATAATATTTGCATATGGATATACATACCTGCCAACTACTCTGGTTTTGCCGTACAAACTATGGTTTTCATTATCCCATTCCGGGTTACGTGTTAATACTGAAAATTACGGTTTCCAATAAAAACAGTGAATCAAAAATTGTCAAAATGGTAAGTACTCAAACTTCAGTCAAAACATGAGAACAGGCGATCGGCACAGTGCCAGATGTCAGCTTTCTTTAGATGAATTGTGCATGCGCGTGGTACAGGTCTTTCCTGGAATCCAGAGTGACAGCTCGTTCCTGCAATTGAGACTCAAGAGTTAGCATCGTTCTTAGCATTGTCATGTAATGGCATCTGCCGGATAAAAATTAACAAAAAGTGTGAAAAGTAAAAGTAAAATTACAGTCGTTTCGTGAGAAATACTCCCAAGCATTTCCAGGAGTTATACTTCAGTCAAGAAAATTTGAAAATTACGCGAGTTTGAGTTAAAGTCACACTCGTGTCAACCTTGACTAATAGCTGCCCGTATAAATGATTACAATTCCCGTATAAAAGTGGTCGTACGCCGTACATTATTTGAAATGATAAAAAACTCTAAGAAGCGGAAATGCAGACAGCTTACTGCTCATGTGCACGTTATGTTTTCATCAATCTGACCATACGCAGCGATAAGTAAATATATAAATACGATTGAGGATTACTTTTGCTGGTTTGCCATGACATTAGTGGCAAACGGCGGCAGCATTGTTGTTGGCTACCAGCAGTTGAGACGAACTGGATGTGATCCAAAATGTTCTATGTAACATCGGTTCACAATTAAAAACAAATCCCGGATAAAATTTGTAGTATGCCATACATTATTTGAAATGATAAACGTGTACAATACGGGGAAAACGTATGAGTTGACAGGTCAGGAGTTTGATAGCTATTTTTGTCAATTGAATGGAGGTTAAATGTGCATATTTGAAGTTCCTAATATCCATCCATCCATTTTTCCGTACCACTTATTCCTCATTGGGGTCGTGGGGGGTGCTGGAGCCTATCTCAGTTGTCTTTGGGCACGAGGCGGGGGACACCCTGAATTGATTTCCAGCCAATCACAGGGCACACAAAGACATACAACAGTCACTCTCACACTCACACATAGGGACAATGTGGAGTGGCCAATCTGCCTGCCATGCATGTTTTTGGAGTGTGGGAGGAAACCGGAGGTCCCGGAGAAAACCCACGCAGGCCCGGGGAGAACATGCAAACGCCACACAGGGAGGCTGGACCGGGACGTGACCCAGCGACCTCTGCACTGTGAAGCCGACGTGCTAACCTGTACGCAGCCCAGTTCCTAATAATGTCTTCCAATTCATTGTACTTTTCAAATAAGATTAAATGTTTGGTTGATTGCACTATTGCAATATTTCTGGTTTGTTTTCTTATAATAGTAGCAAACATGATATTTTCATGATTGATGAGTTGAAATATAGGTATTTTTTCACAAGTATACATTGATCAACATTTGTATGGTGTTTTAGCCTCATTTTAAGTTGCTGTAATATTAAAAATTGTTTGGCTTCAGGGGGCTAAAGCCCTCGACCGACCGGGACCTGCACTCCCTGGACCGCGACATATCACTAGGCTTTTCTGGTTTCAAATTTTGGCAGGCATAGATACAGAGCAAGGTCAATCCATTTGTTTTTGCTGTACACCGAAGACATTTGGGTGTCAAATCAAAAGATAAACATGAGATGTGTGTTCAAAGGTCCAGCTTTTATTTCAGTGTATTTATCTTTACATCTAGAAAGGTTTCTTCAGCCGTCATCTGTACTTCTTTGAAGGTGTCGGACGTTTCGCGTCTTATCCAAGAAACTTTGTCAGCAAACTAAAGTTTTACTGGTAGTTTAGGCCCTATATATATATATCAAAGTCAAAGTCAGCTTTATTGTCAAACGTGCTAATATGCATGACATACAGCACAAATGAAATTAATGTCCTCTCGGACCCAGCGTGCAAGACATGCAAGGCACTTATAACGTGGCCAAAAGACATACAATTGACAACAGACAATACTTGTAATTTCTGTATGTAAAGTGAGGTAGTGTCATCTGGAAAGTGAGGCAGTGCCGTATGTAAAGTGAGGAAGTGACGTACATAAAGTGACGTAATGTAGTATTGCAAAAACAAACAACAAGAAAGGGTTGAAGTGAGGTCTTGCAGAAAAAAATGAGGAAGAACAAAAAAATAGAGTTCAGGATGATCGTACAGCATGTAGCGTGTACTCAGAGTTCGGTGAGTGTGGCAGTGGGAAGTGGCAGGCTGGGCAAGGCTGGGAGGGAGTTGAGTCTCCGGACTGCCTGGTGGCAGAAACTGTCCTTGAGCCTGCTGGTCTTGGCTCGGAGACTCTGCAGTCTCCTACCTGATGGCAGCAGGCTGAAGAGGCTGTTGGAGGGGTGTGTGGGATCGCCAGCGATCCTGATGGCTCTGCGGGTGAGGCGGGTGTTGTAGATGTCCTGAAGAGGGGGGAGAGAGACACCGATGATCTTCTCAGCTGTCCTCACGATGCGCTGCAGAGTCTTACGGCAGGACACGGTGCAGTCGCCGTACCACACGGTGATACAGCTGGTCAGGATGCTCTCGATGGTACCGCGGTAGAAGGAGGTTGTGATGAGGGTCGGGGCTCCAACTCTTAAGCTTGCGGAGGAAGTACATGCGCTGGTGGGATCTCTTGGCGATTGATGCCGTGTTGTGGCTCCAGGACAGGTCTTCGGATATGTGCACTCCCAGGAACTTGGTGCTGCTCACTCTCTCCACTGCAGCACCGTCGATGGTTAGTGGAGCATGCTGGGGGCGCACTCTCCTGAAGTCCACAACAATCTCCTTCGTCTTCTCCACATTCAGACGGAGATTGTTGTCCTTGCACCACGTGGCCAGGCGGCTGACCTCGTCCCTGTAGGCTGTCTCCTCGTCGTTGTTGATGAGGCCCACCACAGTCGTGTCACCCGCAAACTTTATGAAGAGGTTGGAGCTGGGTGATGATGTTGAGCAGTCGTGCGTGAGCAGAGTGAAGAGGAGGGGGCTCAGCACACACCCCTGGGGGGCCCCTGTGTTCAGCGTGATGGTGCTGGAAGTGTTGTCGCCAACTCTGACTGCCTGTGGTCTCCCCGTCAGGAAGTCCAGCAGCCAGTTACACAGGCAGGTGCTGATCCCCAGTTTGCTCAGTTTATCGGTGAGCTGTTGGGGGATGATTGTGTTGAATGCTGAGCTGAAGTCGATGAACAGCATTCTGACGTAGGAGTCTCTGGTCTCCAGGTGGGTGAGCGCTGTGTGGAGAGCAGTGGAGATGGCATCATCGGTAGAGCGGTTGGGCCGATATGCAAACTGGAAGGGGTTATGGTTGGGGGGGAGGGCAGCCTTGATGTGGTTCATAACTAGCCGCTTGAAGCACTAGTTATTGTGGCAGGTTGGGGACGACTTCTTAGGGACCGGGATAATGGTGGTGGCTTTGAGGCACGTGGGCACAACAGCCTGGCTCAGAAATGTGTTGAAGATGTCCGTGAAGACATCTGTGAGCTCCACAGCGCAGTCTCTCAGAACACGGCCAGGAATGCCGTCGGGACCCGGGGCTTTCGTGGGTTGGTCCCTCTGAGGGATCGCCTCACGCTGTCCTGGGACAGTGTCAGCACCTGTTCTCCGGGAGGTCTTCTGTGCTGGAGTGCTGTTGTCTGCCTCGAAGCGGGCGAAGAAGTCGTTCAGCTGATTCAGCTGAGTGGTGGAGTTCTCGCAGGTCTGTGGAGAGGGCTTGTAGTCTGTGATGGTCTGTATCTCACACCACAGGTTCCTGGTGTCTCTGCTGTCTCTGAAGTGGTTGGTGATCCTCCTGGAGCGCTGTCTCTTGGCCATCCTGATGCCACGTGACAGGTTGGCCCTGGCTGTTCTCAGGCCCAGCTCATCGCCAGCTTTGTAGGCAGCGTTCCGAGCCCTAAGGAGCCTGTGGACTTCACCCGTCAGCCATGGCTTCTGGTTGGCCAGGATGGTGACAGATCTGGTGACAGTCACGTCATCCATGCACTTCCTCATGTAGGAGGTAACAGAGTCTGTGTACTCTTGGAGGTCAGTGGTGTTGTTGTAGGTGGCCGCTTGTCTGAACATGTTCCAGTCAGTGTTGGAGAAGGAGTCTTTGAGTGCCTCTGACGACCCATCAGGCCACACCCTTATCTGCCTCTTGACTGGTTTGACGACTTTGACAAGTGGCCTATATGCGGGCATTAACATAAGAGTGGAGTGGTCCGAAGCTCCTAGGTGGGGGAGGGGGTAGGCTTTGTAGGCTCCTTTGTGTGTGGTGAAAACATTGTCCAGAATGTTGTTACCTCTAGTCGGAAAGTTAATGTGTCCATGGAGTTGTGGAAAAACGCTTTTCGGGTTGGCATGGTTGAAATCGCCAGCCAAGATAAGGAAAGCATCTGGGTGGGCTTTCTGTTGCTCGCTGATGTGCTGGTAGAGTTCATTCAATGCCGCGCTCCTGTTGTTAATTGAGCTCGGAGGGGATGTAAACTGCTACCAGCAGTATGGCACTTCCCTCGGCAGATAGAATGGCCGACAATTTATGACCATAAGCTCCATCAGCGCCGCCATCTTGGAAAAAAAAAAAAAATATATATATATATATATATATATATATATATATATATATATATATATATATATATATATATATATATATATATATAAAACGAGACTTTACTGTGTGTATATATATATATATATATATATATATATATATATACAGTAAAGTCTCGTTATATCGATATTCAAGGGAGTCCGAAAAAATATCGATATAACCGGGACTATCGATATATCCGACCCTGTTTGCATGTAATTTTCTCCGTGCGTGCATAGAAATAGTATCGATATAACCGGGACTATTGATATATCCGATATCGATATAACGAGACTTTACTGTATATATATATATATATATAGCCATATATATATACAGTAAAGTCTCGTTATATCGATATCGGTTATATCGATATCGGTTATCGATAGTACCGCTTATTACGATATTATTTTCGTTTCCCTTGCACATTTCTAGTCTTTTTATGTATAATTAGTACCGTTTAGTACGATACCCGGTTGTTACGATAATCCGGTTATTACGGTGCTCCTTTTCATCCCCCGCCGGCCATTTTTGTTGTTTACATCGATATATCCGTCTCGCCATTGGTCAACTTGGTCACGTGTCTTGTTACGTGAGCCGCCATGGTCGCGCCATTGGTCGACTTGGTCACATGAGCCGCCATCGGTCGCGCTATTGGTCGACTTGGCCGTGTGACTTTGTCACGTTTCACGCCATCGGTCGCGCCATTGGTCAACTTGGTCACGTGTCTTGGTTACGTGTCACGCCATTAGTTGCGCCATTGGTCGACTTGGTCAGGTGACTTGGTTACGTGCCCAGCACTCGTGTAGCAGAGCCATTTTCATTTTCAGACGCTAGCTCGTGTGTAGCAGACGAGATTGAAGTGTTTGTGTTAAAAGGTAAAAATGGGAAGCAGAAGAAGATTGATGACTTTTTTAAATTGTATACATAATACAGTAAGATGTAAGCGTTGCAGTTTCCCTGTTGTGTTATGTACATGCCCACTGTACTGTATATGAATGCAATCGTTTTTTGCAACAATGTTTCTTGTTTTGTCTGCTGAAGCGCGATGATTTTGAAAATTATTAACATTCCATACTGTATATTAAAGGACAGCCGATGTCACTTTTTATTCAAATGCAAATAAAAATGACTTCACGCCAAGACGTCTTGCATTGCTTGTGAATCCAAACAATGGCTTCAGATTCGGATAATATGCTTTCTTGTTACACATCCAGTTATGAATATGTTTCGAATACACTGTAGTTCTGAAGATTAAAGCATACATGTTTACAATCATTAAAGAATTATATGTGCCATTTTGAGGCAACATTGGGGGAACAAAAAAGGGAGCTAATGGCCAGCTCCGTTTATTATATGGCGCTTGGCTGCCCTCTTTTGGCGGCTTTTGTTTAATGCAGTTCGGCGCAGGATCGGATATATCGATAGTCCCGGTTATATCGATATTTTTTCGGACTCCCTTGAGTATCGACATAACGAGACTTTACTGTATATATATATATATATATATATATATATATATATATATACATACAGTAAAGTCTCGTTATATCGATATTGGTTATATCGATAGTCCCGCTTATTACGATACTATTTCTATGCACGCAAGGAGAAAATTACATGCTCGCAGGGTCGGATATATCGAGTCCCGGTTATATCGATATTTTTCGGATATCGATATTCAAGGGAGTCCAAAAAAATATCGATATAACCGGGACTATCGATATATCCGATCCTGCGCCGAACTGCATTAAACAAAAGCCGCCAAAAGAGGGCAGCAAAGCGCCATATAAGAAACGGAGCTGGCCATTAGCTCCCTTTTTTTTGGGGAGATGTTCCCCCAATGTTGCCTCAAAATGGCACATATAATTCTTTAATGATTGTAAACATGTATGCTTTAATCTTCAGAACTATAGTGTATTTGAAACATATTCATAACTGGATGTGTAACAAGAAAGCATATTATCCGAATCTGAAGCCATTGTTTGGATTCACAAGCAATGCAAGACGTCTTGGCGTGAAGTCATTTTTATTTGCATTTGAATAAAAAGTGACATCGGCTGTCCTTTAATACACAATATGGAATGTTAATAATTTTCAAAATCATCGCGCTTCAGCAGACAAAACAAGAAACATTGTTGCAAAAAACGATTGCATTCATATACAGTACAGCTCCCGAGAATATCGATATAACGAGACTTTACTGTATATATATATATATATATATATATATATATATATATATATATATATATATATATATATATATATATATATATATACTGTCCAGAGATGGCTGTGCCGGACTCTGCTATGATAGTCCCTGCTCTCAGGTTGGGGGGAGCAGAGGACTACTCCCTGCAGCTTCTCCACTGATAGTTCCTGTCGTTCTGACTAACGACTGGCCTGATTTCCCCACTTCGACTGGTACCACCTCATCAGTATTGCTAATCCTATGTTGCCTAAGCAGGCTATTGTATGAACGATCCAAATTGAACCTCACCCCACCATATCGTTTTAATGAAGGATTTAGCTGTTTTATGAAAATCACTTCTTTTACTCCCCTTTCAAACCATCTTGTTTTTTCGTTTGCAAAGAGACTCCAAAACCCCATCTACATTGTGATTGAAATCGATCAATGTATAATTCTGAGTGTTGATCACCCACCCTCCAACCTCCAAGATCAAACGCAGGGGTGCACATTACGTCACTTGTGATAGACTGGTAGATCACACACTGCCCATGCCGATCGCAAGGGGTGTATAGGAGAAAAACAACCAACCATTTGTGTGTCTTTGTGCATGGTAGTAAAATGTTTGTTTGTACACTCCACCCTAATCATCCTATCACCTTCATTTTCACAAAAAAAAAGTATTACTAAAATACAATAAATCAGATAAACCTTTAACCTACGATGGCACGTGGCCTGCGTCACCGGTAGTTGTTCGCGCTCAGCAGTCTGGAATTGCAGCTTGTGATTAGAGCGGTTGTGCTATATCTTTTGTCGTTTTCATAATTCTCATTCTGAGATTGTTTCACGTACAATTCACCGAAGGCACAGGCAAAGAATAGGAATCTTGAGGGCAGAGTAAAGGACTTCAAAAATGTATGACTGAGCTAGAAAAGTACATCGCATGCCTCCATGTCAGGGTGTTTCTCATCTTGGCATGCGTGGGGATGTTTGCGTGTGGTGATGTGTCAGTCGTGGGTAGTTGTTCGATCAAAAAGTCTTTGGTCCAAATTGTTTGGCCATTCCTGATCTAAGGTGTGCCCAGCAGCAAATGTCCCAGAGGGGCAAGATGGATCCCCTCCTACTATTCATCAGAAACATTTTATCCTTAGTGCTGAGAGTGCAGCTGACAAATTCCATCATATGTTTCTTAGAAAAAAACTAATCAAAAGGCTGCTTTTAGACAAAAGAATAACACATAACCCAAGCCTTTGTCCAGATCATAACAGAAGAAACACTGAATATTTGGTGTTAGAGCCTTGACATACATGAACTGCAGCCATTGACTTCAGACTGTTGCATTCTTCATTTGAAATGCTTTCCCATGCCTTTTAATGCAACCTGATTAGTTATTACTTGTTTGTTGGAGTGCTATATTTTTTTTGTTGGGTTAAGGGCCTCAAAATTGTCCCTCAGTTTTAGAGCGAATGGTTGTTTGCCGATGTGTGCCCTGCCGTTGGCTGGTAACCGCTGCAAGGTGTCCCCCCCACTGCTCGAAGACAGCTGGGATAGCCCCCCCCCCCCCTCACCAGAAGCGTTGTGACAATAAAGTGCTTCGGAAAATGGATGGATAGAAGTCTTCCCAGGAGCGTGAATAGTGAAAACTTCACTTCTGCCCTGTGGGGATTTCCTGTCCTATGCCACTGATTGTTGTTTTTGAGTGCCTCTTAACAGCTCCCACAGTGTTTCTGTAATCAACTGCTGCTTGATATACATGGCCGAACTCTTCAATATCTAGGTCGGAAGATTTTGCAATATCAAATCAAATGTTAAAACAATAACTCCATTAGGCATAAGGTAACTATTGATGAATGACAAACGCGTTCCTCTCTTGAGAAGTGGGTGGCCTAAACCAAAAGGCACTCAGTTTTTTTAACACTTTTAGTTGTAAATAACATGAAATAAAAGCTAACACCAAAAGTAAACTCTGGACTGGTTGCCCGTCAATCACAGGGCAGATATACACAAACATCATGGAGGGGATTTTATACTCGTGTATTGACTGGATGTGTTTTGTTTACCCATAATAACTTTGCCCAACCCCATTAATATGCAGATAACTTAATGTATTCATATACCATCAGTGACGTGCGGTGAGGTTCATGGCTGGTGAGGCACCGACGTCATCACAGTCAGATTTACAAACATATGAAATCTACAGAGTAGCTTATTCACCATTTGATTGGCAACAGTTAACATGTTTTGTTTAAAATGTCATGTCAGCATTCTTTAGAATAACTGTAGCATAGAAAAACAGAATTAAAAAAAATGTTATCGTGTTACCTTTACTTATAAATGAAGTCCATGTGCCGCTCCTTCTGAAGAAAGGCATCTATACTGTTGGGTTATTTTTTATCGTTCGCCCTTGGTTCATTGCTTCGACGGGTGTAGATGGAGATCGATGGTTAAATCATCAGGGAGCCAGGTCTTGAACAGAAAGTTGATTTAATTGGGAGAGCACGGGCATTGCGGTGTGGACGGAGGAGCGAGCATGGAGAGAGAGAGAGAGAGACGAACGGGCTGCAGGAGTATTTATACGGCGCATAGTAATGACGCGACAGGATGTGACGTAATGGAAATGCGACATCGTGTAGGCAAGACATGACGTATGAGGAAGTTCAAAATGCAAACAAAGACTACAGAGCGATGTTTAGAGATGTTTGTATGGCGAATTACCCTAACATCTCCCCCCTGACGAACATTTTTAACATCGGTCGAGGTTAACAGAAAGAAGAAAAAAGAAAATCACAATGGAAACATTCTCAAATCAAAGTCATGTCATTCGCTAGCTACAATAGTCAAATCTTCATGGGATCCTGGATGGTGATCACCAGGATGACGAGTAGGAACAAAATTGTTTGTAGCATTTGCCGCAAGCAGGCCCCAGGGTGTGGTACGGATGCGCTGGTGAATGGGAGAAGGTGTGTGTCTGTCGGCTCCAGTGATGTGCATCGGGAATCTTCTTGACGAACGGTGTGGTGTCCTTGCGAGTCCAGACGAAGCTTGTAGCTGCTAAGACGGCTAGCAGCTCTGCAATCGGTCCATCCCACTTTGGCGTGGCCCACATCATCTTCTTCAGACCGCAGCTCCGTCCTGTGGAGACTAAAAGAAGGTTGTGCCAGGTCACATGTCGAAGGGATGGTTTCATTCTGCACAGCACCCTTTCTTGGTGTTTCTTTCCCTATCAAAATCTGTCTCATCGTTTAGGCTCTGCAATGCATTCTCTCACAGAAATGGCAGACATTGTTATTGTTAGATTTTAGTTGGTTAGTGTATGTTAGTTGTTAGTGAGTCTGCATTTCTGGAGGGCACCACTTTCTTGGGGAATGACGTTGCAGCTAACATCACTCACCACAAAGGTGAAAATTTTGGCAATGATGATCTAGGCTATTGCCACTCCCCCCTGTTGAGACATGAAAAGTCCCAATTTGCCAATTGGGAACGTGTTTGCGCGGAACACGATCCTTCTTTGACATTGCACGGATCATCAATTTGCATAAAACTGTCAATCATCGGTCAAAAAATTTTGGAGGCCAAATTTTGGCATGTCTCTCAACACCTGCATGAGAACCAATTCATGTAGCGTGTATCACGAAAATTTTGTACATTGAGCACAGCTTCTCCTGCTGTTACTCCTTTTCTGGCACCCAAGCAAATCATTTCTGCAAAAATGTGTTTTTGATGGACATTTGCATGTCGCCAAATTGTTTGGGTTGAGGACAGCCTTCTACAATTTGCACAAGTTGACATGGTCGTCAACATTATGGCGATCTGTGTAAGTCATCTCGTACTCGCCTTTTGTCATTCAGTTGGAGGGCACCAGTTGACAGACAGTTTCGCTTCTGCGTAGGACATCCTAAAGATTTTAACCTCATTGTCGTCAAATGAGTGCTAGCACCCACTCATTAGTTTAGTAATGAGTACTAGCAACCACTAATTTGAGCAGGTACTTATCATAGCAGAGTCCGTCACCGCCATGTCTGGATAGTAGAGATATATATATAGGGCCTAAACTACCAGTAATACTTTAGTTTGCTGACGAAGTTTCTTGGATAAGAAGCGAAACGTCCGACACCTTCAAAGAAGTACAGATGACGGCTGAAGAAACCTTTTCATCGATGGACCACTCCTGTACGACTGAGAGCTTACACAGACGCTTTACATCTAGATGTCATCAAAACACCTCTTGGCAGAAACCCTTTGGCTTGAAGCCACCCATTTTTCAAGCGAGCAAATCTATTAGAAAATAATTATTAGTAATCAAAATCACATTTATTCTCCATACATATAAAATTTACTTTCCCAGTCCCACCCACATGTACATAAACAAAACAACAACCAATAGAAGGTGCCAGAATGGGAGCATAGTTTGTGACTGAGAAATAATCTTAGCACATGCAGCATACATTTAAAAGATGTGCAACAAATCTTGAGAAGTTATATGGAGTGAGCGGAGAGGATTGTCTGCATGGATAGATGCTTGGGTTTTTCTGCTCAGGATTGACAGGTTCGTAACTGATCGGTGTTATATAGTCTGTGCGTATTTTTTTATCCAGGGCAACGTCCAGATCACATTTGTTTCGGGAACAACACTTTCAGACAGCCCTGAAAGTCTTTTAGCTTGTGACTCTCAATGGTCTCAATTCACCGAACCCTTTTTTTTAAAGACTGGAAACAAACTCATTGTTTTCCATTTTGCAAAGAGACTCCAAAACCCCATCTACATTGTGATTGAAATCCATCCATCCATCTTCTGCCGCTTATCCGGGGTCGGGTCGCGGGGGCAGCAGCTTCAGTAGGGAATCCCAGACTTCCCTCTCCCCAGCCACTTCTTCCAGCTCGTCCCGGCGGATCCCGAGGCGTTCCCATGCCAGCTGGGAGACATAGTCTCTCCAGCGTGTTCTGGGTCGTCCCCGGGGTCTCCTTCCAGTGGGGCATGCCCGGAACACCTCACGAGGGAGACGTCCCGGGGGCATCCTAATCAGATGCCCGAGCCACCTCATCTGGCTCCTCTCGATGTGGAGGAGAAGCGGCTCGACTTTGAGCCCCTCCCGGATGACCGAGCTTCTCACCTTATCTCTAAGGGAGAGCCCGGACACCCGACGGAGAAAGCTCATTTCGGCCGCTTGCATCCGGGATCTCGTTCTTTCGGACACAACCCATAGCTCGTGACCATAGATGAGGGTTGGGACGTAGATCGACCGGTAGATTGAGAGCTTTGCTTTTTGGCTCAGCTCCTTCTTCACCACGACAGATCGGTACAAAGTCCGCATCACGGCAGACGCCGCACCGATCCGCCTGTCAACCTCTCGATCCCTTTCACCCTCACTCGTGAACAAGACACCCAGATACTTAAACTCCTCCACTTGAGGCAAAATCTCCTCCCCGACCCGGAGAGGGCACTCCACCCTTTTCCGACTGAGAACCATTGTCTCAGATTTGGAGGTGCTGATTCTCATCCCAGCCGCTTCACATTCGGCTGCGAAACGCTCCAGCGAGAGTTGGAGAGCTCCACTTGAAGGCCCCAACAGTACAACATCATCTGCAAAAAGCAGAGATGCTATACTGAGGCTACCAAAACGGAAACCTTCAACGCTTCGGCTGGGCCTAGAAATTATGTCCATAAAGGTTATGAACAGAATCTGTGATAAAGGGCAGCCTTGGCGGAGCCCAACCCTCACTGGAAACGATTCCGACTTACTGCCGGCAATGCGAACCAGACTCTGACATCGGTCATATAGGGACCGAACGGCCCGTATCAGCCGCTCCTGTACCCCATACTCCCGAAGTACCCTCCACAGAACTCCACGAGGGACACGGTCAAACGCTTTCTCCAAGTCCACAAAACACATGTAGAGTGGTTGGGCGTATTCCCATGCGCCCTCGAGGACCCTGCTAAGGGTGTAGAGCTGGTCCACTGTTCCGCGGCTGGGACGAAAACCACACTGTTCCTCCTCAATCTGAGGCTCGAGTTTCCGACGGACCCGCCCCTCTAGGACCCCTGAATAGACCTTTCCAGGGAGGCTGAGGAGTGTGATCCCTCTGTAGTTGGAACACACCCTCCGGTCCCCCTTTTTAAAAAGGGGGACCACCACCCCGGTCTGCCAATCCAGAGGCACTCTCCCCGATGACCACGCAATGTTGCAGAGGCGTGTCAGCCAGGACAGCCCCACAACATCCAGAGCCTTTAGGAACTCCGGTCAGATCTCATCCACCCCCGGGGCCTTGCCACCGAGGAGCTTTTTAACCACCTCTGTGACTTCAGTCACAAGGATCGGAGGGCCCACCTCGGAGTCCCCAGACACTGCTTCCTCCAAGGAAGGCGTGTTGGTGGAGTTGAGGAGGTCTTCGAAGTACTCTGCCCACCGGTTCACGACGTCTCGAGTCGAAGTCAGCAGCGCCCCACCCTCACTGTACACAGTGTTAGTGGTGCACTGCTTTCCCCTCCTGAGACGCCGGATGGTGGACCAGAATTTCCTCGAAGCGGTCCGGAAGTCAGCTTCCATGGCCTCACCGAACTCTTCCCATGCCCGTGTTTTTGCCTCAGCGACCACCGAGGCTGCATTCCGCTTGGCTAGTCGATACGTGTCAGCTGTCTCAGGAGTCCCACAGGCTATATAAGCCCGGTAGGACTCCTTCTTCAGCTTTACGGCATCCCTTACTACTGGTGTCCACCAGCGAGTACGGGGATTGCCTCCACGACAGGCACCAACCACCTTACGGCCGCAACTCTGATTTGCCGCCTCAGCAAGTGAGGTACGGAACATGGTCCATTCGGACTCAATGTCCCCCACCTCCCCCGGGACATGTGTATAGTTCTGCCGGAGGTGGGAGTTGAAACTCCTTCTGACAGGGGATTCTGCCAGACGTTCCCAACAAACCCTCACAACACGTTTGGGTCTTCCAGGTCGGACTGGCATCTTCCCCCACCAACGGAGCCTACTCACCACCAGGTGGTGATCAGTTGACAGCTCCGCCCCTCTCTTCACTCGAGTGTCCAAAACATGAGGCCGCAAATCCGATGATACAACTATAAAGTCAATCATCGAACTGCGACCAAGGGTGTCCTGGTGCCACGTGCACATATGGATACCCTTATGTTTGAATAAAGTGTTTGTTATAGACAATCCGTGTTGAGCACAGAAGTCTAATAACAAGACACCACTCCTGTTCTGATCGGAGGGGCCATTCCTCCCAATAACGCCCTTCCAGGTCCCACTGTCATTGCCCACATGAGCATTGAAATCGCCCAGCAGAACAAGGGAGTCCCCAGGGGGAGCGCTCTCCAGCACACCCCCTAAGGTCTCCAAAAAGGATGGGTACACTGAACTGCTGTTTGGTGCATATGCACAGACAACAGTCAGAACCCGTCCTCCCACCTGAAGGCGGAGGGAAGCAACCCTTTCGTCTACTGGGGTGAATCCCAATGTACAGGCGCCGAGTCGGGGGGCAATAAGTATGCCGACACCTGCTCTACGCCTCTCACCGTGGGCAACTCCAGAGTGGAAGAGAGTCCAACCCCTCTCGAGAGGGCTGGTACCGGAACCCAGGCTGTGTGTGGAAGCAAGCCCAACTATGTCTACTCGGAACTTTTCAACCTCGTGCACCAGCTCAGGCTCCTTCCCTGTAAGAGAGGTGACATTCCACGTCCCCAGAGATAGCTTCTGCAGTCGAGGGTCGGGCCCGGTGACCCGCGTCCGGGCAAGGGAAAACTGAATCCATTTCTCTTTTTCATCATATGGGGTCTTCTGAGTCGTACTTTGTCTGATTGAAATCGATCAATGTATAATTCTGAGTGTTGATCACCCACCCTCCAAGATCAAACGCAGGGGTGCACATTACGTCACTTGTGATAGACCACACACTGCCCATGCCGATCGCAAGGGGTGTATAGGAGAAAAACAAACAACCATTTGTGTGTCTTTGTGCATGGTAGTAAAATGTTTGTTTGTACACTCCACCCTAATCATCCTATCACCTTCATTTTCACAAAAAAAGTATTACTGAAATACAATAAATCAGATAAACCTTTAACCTACGATGGCACGTGGCCTGCGTCACCGGAAGTTGTTCGCGCTCAGCAGTCTGGAATTGCAGCTTGTGATTAGAGCGGTTGTGCTATATCTTTTGTCGTTTTCATAATTCTCATTCTGAGATTGTTTCGCGTACAATTCACCGAAGGCACAGGCAAAGAATAGGAATCTTGAGGGCAAAGTAAAGGACTTCAAAAATGTATGACTGAGCTAGAAAAGTACATCGCATGCCTCCATGTCAGGGTGTTTCTCATCTTGGCATGCGTGGGGATGTTTGCGTGTGGTGATGCGTCAGTCGTGGGTAGTTGTTCGATTAAAAAGTCTTTGGTCCAAATTGTTTGGCCATTCCTGATCTAAGGTGTGCCCAGCAGCAAATGTCCCAGAGGGGCAAGATGGATCCCCTCCTACTATTCATCAGAAACATTTTATCCTTAGTGCTGAGAGTGCAGCTGACAAATTCCATCATTTGTTTCTTAGAAAAAAACTAATCAAAAGGCTGCTTTTAGACAAAAGAATAACACATAACCCAAGCCTTTGTCCAGATCATAACAGAAGAAACACTGAATATTTGGTGTTAGAGCCTTGACATGCATGAACTGCAGCCATTGACTTCAGACTGTTGCATTCTTCATTTGAAATGCTTTCCCATGCCTTTTAATGCAACCTGATTAGTTATTACTTGTTTGTTGGAGTGCTATATTTTTTTGTTGGGTTAAGGGCCTCAAAATTGTCCCTCAGTTTTAGAGCGAATGGTTGTTTGCCGATGTGTGCCCTGCCGTTGGCTGGTAACCGCTGCAAGGTGTCCCTCCACTGCTCGGATAGCCCCCCCCCCCTCACCAGAAGCGTTGTGACAATAAAATGCTTCGGAAAATGGATGGATAGAAGTCTTCCCAGGAGCGTGAATAGTGAAAACTTCACTTCTGCCCTGTGGGGATTTCCTGTCCTATGCCACTGATTGTTGTTTTTGAGTGCCTCTTAACAGCTCCCACAGTGTTTCTGTAATCAACTGCGGCTTGATATACATGGCCGAACTCTTCAATATCTAGGTCGGAAGATTTTGCAATATCAAATCAAATGTTAAAACAATAACTCCATAAGGCATAAGGTAACTTTTGATGAATGACAAACGCGTTCCTCTCTTGAGAAGTGGGTGGCCTAAACCAAAAGGCACTCAGTTTTTTTAACACTTTTAGTTGTAAATAACACGAAATAAAAGCTAACACCAAAAGTAAACTCTGGACTGGTTGCCCGTCAATCACAGGGCAGATATACACAAACATCCTGGAGGGGATTGTATACTCGTGTATTGACTGGATGCGTTTTGTTTACCCATAATAACTTTGCCCAACCCCATTAATATGCAGATAACTTAATGTATTCATATACCATCAGTGACGTGCGGTGAGGTTCATGGCTGGTGAGGCACCGACGTCATCACAGTCAGATTTACAAACATATGAAATCTACAGAGTAGCTTATTCACCATTTGATTGGCAACAGTTAACATGTTTTGTTTAAAATGTCATGTCAGCATTCTTTAGAATAACTGTAGCATAGAAAAACAATTAAAAAAAACCTTATCGTGTTACCTTTACTTATAAATGAAGTCCATGTGCCGCTCCTTCTGAAGAAAGGCATCTATACTGTTGGGTTATTTTTTATCGTTCGCCCTTGGTTCATTGCTTCGACGGGTGTAGATGGAGATCGATGGTTAAATCATCAGGGAGCCAGGTCTTGAACAGAAAGTTGATTTAATTGGGAGAGCACGGGCATTGCGGTGTGGACGGAGGAGCGAGCATGGAGAGAGAGAGAGAGAGAGAGACGAACGGGCTGCAGGAGTATTTATACGGCGCATAGTAATGACGCGACAGGATGTGACGTAATGGAAATGCGACATCGTGTAGGCAAGATATGACGTATGAGGAAGTTCAAAATGCAAACAAAGACTACAGAGCGATGTTTAGAGATGTTTGTATGGCGAATTACCCTAACATCTCCCCCCTGACAAACATTTTTAACATCGGTCGAGGTTAACAGAAAGAAGAAAAAAGAAAATCACAATGGAAACATTCTCAAATCAAAGTCATGTCATTCGCTAGCTACAATAGTCAAATCTTCATGGGATCCTGGATGGTGATCACCAGGATGACGAGTAGGAACAAAATTGTTTGTAGCATTTGCCGCAAGCAGGCCCCAGGGTGTGGTACGGATGCGCTGGTGAATGGGAGAAGGTGTGTGTCTGTCGGCTCCAGTGATGTGCATCGGGAATCTTCTTGACGAACGGTGTGGTGTCCTTGCGAGTCCAGACGAAGCTTGTATCTGCTAAGACGGCTAGCAGCTCTGCAACCGGTCCATCCCACTTTGGCGTGGCCCACGTCATCTTCTTCAGACCGCAGCTCCGTCCTGTGGAGACTAAAAGAAGGCTTGTGCCAGGTCACATGTCGAAGGGATGGTTTCATTCTGCACAGCACCCTTTCTTGGTGTTTCTTTCCCTATCAAAATCTGTCTCATCGTTTAGGCTCTGCAATGCATTCTCTCACAGAAATGGCAGACATTGTTATTGTTAGATTTTAGTTGGTTAGTGTATGTTAGTTGTTAGTGAGTCTGCATTTCTGGAGGGCACCACTTTCTTGGGGAATGACGTTGCAGCTAACATCACTCACCACAAAGGTGAAAATTTTGGCAATGATGATCTAGGCTATTGCCACTCCCCCCTGTTGAGACATGAAAAGTCTCAATTTGCCAATTGGGAACGTGTTTGCGCGGAACACGATCCTTCTTTGACATTGCACGGATCATCAATTAATAATCATAAAACTGTCAATCATTGGTCAAAAAATTTTGGAGGCCAAATTTTGGCATGTCTCTCAACACCTGCATGAGAACCAATTCATGTAGCGTGTATCACGAAAATTTTGTACATTGAGCACAGCTTCTCCTGCTGTTACTCCTTTTCTGGCACCCAAGCAAATCATTTCTGCAAAAATGTGTTTTTGATGGACATTTGCATGTCGCCAAATTGTATGGGTGGAGGACAGCCTTCTACAATTTGCACAAGTTGACATGGTCGTCAACATTATGGCGATCTGTGTAAGTCATCTCGTACTCGCCTTTTGTCATTCAGTTGGAGGGTACCAGTTGACAGTCAGTTTCGCTTCTGCGTAGGACATCCATTCGCACAACCCAGCTTCATCTGCGGCCACCCTGGCACAGATCCTCCCCTTCTGAAGGATCTCTTTCTCTCAATTCTGACAGAAGCTGGTTAGCGTGGAAGCCCTACACAATATATCTGATTTCGCCTGAATCTCTGGCTGACATCGGTGCCCACTCAACTCATTTGCCAATTTCATTCTTACCGGCGAGAAATTCCTTTAATGTGCACTGCAGTCAATTACTTCAATGTGCACTGCAACCAATCATAATAATAATGATAATAATTCGCAATCTTGACAGGTTATCATGCACTTTTTGTCGTAACTATAAACTACTTTTGAACTGACAAATGTCATCGCTGTACGGAAAGGCAGCCAGAAGATAAATTAGCATCTGCATGCTGTCTTAATAAACGTTGGATTTCCTTCATTGCATCTCCAACGTTGAATACTTTTCAATCAAGCCTAATTGTAACAATTCGTTGCTCGCTAGATGGTTGGATGAGAAATATATGCAATAAAAATTGTCATGCATTACAATAAATGCCACACATTATGCTTTTGGAAAACAAAACTATTCTCAATATGGGCTTTGTCATCGATCCCAAATCATCAGGTGGGTGTGCCAACTCCAGTTCTGCAGGTGCATCCCACCAGCCATTGCGGCCTCTCCTTTGTTGGATCTTCTATGACAATTGGAGCAGAGATTAAACTTTGTTTCCAAAAACACCAAGAATGCAAATTCGGTTCGGATGTTACTCCGGATGAAAATCACAGGATGGGTGGATGCAAATGTCTTGTGCACCCCACAGTTCAATTCATCCTGCAAATGGAACAATTTCTCAACCATCATCCCAGCTCTGTTTGCGAATTGTTGCTTTACACATCATCTGCACAAAAAGCATAATAAAAAGTTCAGTCATCCAATTTTGAAACTCCATTTTTTCCTTTTGAAATTAATTTCTCTGCACAGAAACTAATAAAGGTGCATCCGATCAAATTCAATTTATCGTTTTTATGAATCAAATCATCTGCTCTTTGATTTCAGGGGATGACAATTGTCAGGTCAAAACCAGTGTAATGATCAGGTCACAATCATTATCTTAATAAATCTATAAACTTTCCTTCTATGAAATGTCCAACAATATCAACTGGTGAATCTCTGTAAGGACTTAATCACCAGCAAATTTAGTTACATTTACCTTGCCAATTCCATCCAATTCAAGATAAATGTTCCTGTTATTCAGCCCAATTTACTGACCATTTTATTTACTTTTTCCAATTGAACCGTCATTTACGAGCCAGTACAGTGGGGCCTCAGAATTTTCTCTGGGTCTTTTAAACCCCTCTTTGAAGCTCTGTGCTGACAAAAACCCTTGATAAGAGGCATCATAAATAACTCTGGCTTGTTTCAAATGGCTTGAACAAGCTGTGTACAGAACAAGGTTCAGCTCTGTTTGACAAATTAAACTCATAATTTTATAAAGTCACTCTTTGATTCTGTCATTTTATACAATTTCCATTTCATTTCGCATTTGCCCAAATCAGGATTTCAAAATGATTTGTCATTCATGGAAAAGGCCATGTAGCTTCAAAAGAGTGAATTAATCATAATCATTTATCATTGAATCTAGCAACATCTATCTTGCTGATTTCAGTTCAATTTGAGATAAACATCCTTATTTCCTCAATTGAACCGTGATAGAGGAAAAACTTGAGCAAAAACATACATGATTGTTATCCTAAGGAATGCAATGGTCTCACTGCTTTAACACCATCCCCAGGTTTTTGAGACACAGCAGGCCAGATCCCAGCAGTCATAAATAACTCCAAAACGCAAATGGCCAATGTTCAAATCGCTCTTGAGAACAATGTGGCACAATTTCAACACTGATAATTTTACAAATTCACTGTAGTTCGGCTTATGTCTATTCATTTGTCCGCTGTCTTCATTTATTTGCTCACTCAGTCTAATTAATTATTTAATTCAGTTTTTTGTTCCAAGTAGACGGCATTCGTCAAAAAGCTATGGAAAAAGAAACAGTGTTATGTCATTCACAAGGACGTCGAGCGGAGACGAAAGTCTCCTCGCTGCATGGTTGGACAGGTCTCCCGATGAAACAGGACAGCCGACTCCATAGCACTCCGGTCGAGTTCTCTAATGACAAGGCAGCCTCGGTTCTGTGGAGAAGAGAGGCCTCGCGGCAGAATCAAATTCGGCAGGAAGAATGTCTTTTATACACAACATGTTTGTGAATGTTAACGCAGCCCTTTATTAATTTTATTTTCCTTTATTAACTTATTCGCGAATGAATCAATTTGCCAATCTCAGAATGTTTCTGTGAATTCACCCCCTAGCCCTCTCTTACGGGTAGAGAAAGAAGGATGGGGGGTCTGTCCGCATTCTTTCCTGGTAGACCACCCATCCCCCTCCTACGGGTAGAGAAAGATGGATGGGGGGTCTGTCTGCAGTCTTTTTCTGGCAAACCACCCATTCCCTCTTTTTTTATTTCAATCACTTGCATTCAGAATCTTATTCTTTCAATTGCTGCCAGCAGCTTATCACTAATGGTGAGGGTAGGAATGTATATGGACGGACGGGTAAACCGTTCCACAGCCACGACGAAAATCACAATCCAACTTTCGGATTGGACCCTGCTCTTCAGCACCCCTGAATATACCTTAACAGGGAGGCTGAGGTTTGCTAATGATTGTTGGAACGCACCATTTTTTTAAAACAACTATGATCTGCCAATCCAGAGGCACTATCCCTGATGTTCACGTGATGTTGCAGAGGTGTCAATCGAAACAGCCCCCAACATCCAGAGCTTTAAGAAATCTGGGAAGATCGAATCCACCCCTAGGTCATTGTCACAGAGGAACATTTGCACAACTCATTGACATGAAAGGCATCTTTTTTTAAATTCTTTATTTCAAAGTCAAAGTCAGCTTCATTTATTTGTTTATTTTACAACAGCCAGGACATCCGGACCTGCTAATAGCAACATGTGTCGCAGGCTATTGCGCAAATATTTGTTGATGAAATGTTATTCTACACATTTTTATAGTATTGAAAACAGTCATTGTTTGTCATTTTTATCCTATGACAGAAACCATATAAAAAAAATGCCATCTCTGTCCATTTTCAAACGTTTTTGAAAAAGCCCTAAGGAGCCACTGTGGGCGCTAAATAGCCGCATGCGGCTCGATTGCCGCATGTTGCTGACCATGAATTGGACACTATTACCTCATTCACTTACTGATGACGCAGCATCAGGAGCAACTGGGGGTGCTCAAGGACACTTCGACATTATCCCAATGGCCAGTGATCGAACCACCAATCTCTGCATTCGGAAATGACCACTCTACCATTAAGCCATGCATCCCTTACCGCTGCTCTCTACCAACAGAGTTGGGGTGTCTGTCCTGACAGGCACTGACCACTTTACGGCCACAACCTCAGTCAGCCATCTCCACAATGGAACCACAAAACATGGTACACTTAAACTCGATATCAGCCAGATGTGGGAGAAGTTCTGCAGTCGGTGGGAGTTGAAACTCTTTCTGGCGATGGATTCTGTCAGGCCTTACAAGTATACCCTCACAATACGTTTGAGTCTGCCAATTGGGATTGGCATCTTCTCCCACAAACACAAAGTCGATCATCAAAGTGCAACCAATGGTGTCATCGAGCCACATTGCATCGTGACATAAATTTACGCTGCAATCAAAATTAAGTACAGCACATGATTATTTGTGTTTTGGACTAATTCTATTTGTGTTTGTCTTCCTCCAGCATGGGCAGAAACCTGCACACCCAGAAGAAATAACAAACGAGTCACTGAGGACAATGTGTGACAACACCCTTCATCTATTGACGACAACTGTTGGACGTTTGGCTGATGTAGGTTAAGTACCAGTCACTCCGTTTTACTTGTATGTGTCTATTCTAAATACATATTTTTTGACTAGATAACTCATATATTCATTTTCTTTGCTATGTTGTTTTAGGTGCTTTGGCCAAAGCTGCTCTACTACCTTACCCAACAACAATACAGCAATGCCACCACTCCACTGTGTAACTGTCTGATTGTACTTGGCAATAAAATAAGAGACAACAAGGGACCTACCTTCAATATAGACTTTTCACAGGAAGGTAGGTGCAACATTAACTATATTTGTTAATATATGACATTAGTACAAGATGTGAACTCTAAACCCTGAATTAGAAGAATACAGTAAGCATTTTACACACCCTTAGACACATTTATCATGTGTGATCAGTCTTACGAACTTAACTCTTTCTATTACATTTCTGCAATTTGGTCATTTTATGTACATAATAGGTCAAGTCTTTTTTTCTCTCTCTCTTGTAGTTAATCTTCCTTCGCCTCAAACACTGATGCTCAAACTACTCGTAAGTACATGCCCTGTGTGATTATGCAAATTTAATTCCTAAGTACAGCATCATTACATTTAATTGTTTGGTAGGAATCCCTGAATATCCACTAGAATTTAATATACGGTTTAACTGAAAAATATCTAGTCCTGATTATGGGAATAAATGTGTATGGAGCTTCTATTCACCAAACTTAAAGATGTCGCCTCATTCCAGGTGAATGCAGCATTTCCATTCAAAAGCAGAGATCATGGAGCTCCATCACTCTCCCTCCTACAAATCCTTTCTGTCAACATTCACCGTGCCACAGCGACTGTTTGGGACCAAGAGATACCTCCTCTTTTGACAGTACTGGAAGGTTAGATGTTTCCTGACAACAACAAAAATGGTGCTACTGAATGAAAATGATCTGATCTTTAAATCTAACATGCTCAAGGAATACTTTTTTTCATAAATCATATTTTTGTTCTTATTAATCTCCATTAAACACAAATGTCTATCTGTGTTTCTTACATTTTTCAGAGACAACTGCAGAGGACCTTGATAAGAAAAGCTGGAATGAGAATCTGATGCAAGTGGGTTTTTGAAGGATATTATGTAAATTAAGTAAAGTAATGTACATTTACATTTGAAGTGTGACTGGGAAGAACGGCTCCACCCAGTCAGAACCCAAATGATGGTCTGACTTCTCTGGTCATTTCGGATTGTCCATAACAAACATTAAACGGTATATTCGATGACAGGAATCCCTTGGCCGAGGTTTGACGGTTGACTTTGTGGTCATGCCATCAGATTTGTGGCCAAGTTAAGGACATTCGGATTAAGAGAGAGGTAACTGTTTTTTTTTCTGATGTAGGACAATGCTGGTCCCACCTGGATGATGCAAACCAACTGCGATGGTTTCTTCTGAGCGTCTGTCAATATCCCTTGTCACAAAATGTTTCAACTCCTGTCACAGAGACAAAAACTCGAGTGTGGAAGGAATCTACTCTTAATGTTCTCTCCAGTCCAAACATCATGGCTGGTCTCACCACCAGTTTATACACATTTATACACATTTCTTTTTATCCAAGCTGAAATACTTCTATCACGCATCACACCTGTTATTTTTCTCGAGCTGTTCCAGCCTGCCTGGACATGCTTCTTCACCTCTTTTCCACACTCTCCATTGCTCTGGACAGTTCAGCCAAAGTACTTAAAATCCTCCACCTTCTTTCTCTCTTTTCCCAGTAGCATCACTCTTATCCTTGGGTCCCTCTCATTCACTCACATATTTTCTGTCTGGCTGTGACTGATAATAATCAATTGTATGTATATCCACCTTTCAAAACTCTCCAGGACACTTTACAGGCGCAGGATCTTAATTCCTCTCCTTTCAAGAGCATACCTTCACCTCTCTAGTTTCTCCCCCGCCTGTTCCATGCTCTCGCTACAGATCATAATGTCATCTGCAAACATCCTAATCCAAGGGGATTCTTGTCTACCATCGTCTGACAGCCTGTCTATCACCTAGCTAACTATGGGTCTTGACCAAAAGAACAAAATATCAGATATGAGCAGCCAAAAGGAATTTCTTCTGTAGAGTGTCTGGGCTCTCCCTTCAAATAAGGTGAGAAGCAGGGTCATCTGGGAGGTACTCAGAGTTGAGCCATTACGCTTCCACATCGTGAAGAGTCAGATGAGGTGGCTTGAGCATTTGGGTAGAATGCCTCCTGGATGCCTCCCTGGTATAGGTGCAGAACATATTGAAGAGATGATGGGAAGAGCTGGAAGAAGTGTCTGTGAGGAGGAAATTCTGAACCATCCATCCACCCATCTTCTGCCGCTTATCCGAGGTCGGGTCGCGGGGGCAGTAGCTTCAGTAGGGAAGCCCACACTTCCCTCTCCCCAGCCACTTCTAGCTTGTCCTGGCGGATCCCGAGGGGGTCCCTCGAGGCGGCACTAACATGTCAGCGCCGGGAAAATCAAATCGCGAAATCTGGAGAAGGGGGAAGGAACGCTCGCTCCTTCCTCCCGCCCTATTTTGATTTGTTCCCGTAGATCGGCCCTCCCGGTAACGGGCGTTCGAGGGAAGGTGGGGAAGGACGTCCCCGCGGGCGAGTGGGAGCGCGAGAGGGAGAATCGTGCGAGCGAAACGAGGAAGGGCGCGCGAGGCGCCCCCCCACCGCTCCGCCACTCTGAGGCCACTCTGCCCTACTCGTCCGCCCTGACCGCAAGTTCCTCCTTTCCAACTTCCCTTTTTTACGCGAGCCGATCGCTGAGAGAAATTCGTCCAGGTTCTCACTGCCCCGAGCTAAATTATAATTATAGCTACTTTTGCGTAGTCCACCCGGTCTTCCTCCGTTCCTTCTTCTCCTCCGACGAGTAACGGCAAAAGAAGCGGACTACGGACTTCCCAAGGCCAACCGCCTTCATTCTTTTTTCAGAATCGGAGATTCAGGAAACGTACACTGCGCTTTTAAGGCAGCTCCCTCTCATATTTTTTTTTACACTGTTGCAATTGGTATAAGACCTGGATAAGGTTTAATCATCGTTGTTACGATCATTCGGGTTTGTTTTTGTTTTTTTTTTCGTAGGTTTTCAGACATAACCTATGAGCTTCGAATCTTTATTTTGTCGACGGATTAACAAAAAGAGGAAACCGTCGCGACGGACGGCGCCTCTCGCCGTTTCACACTTTTATTCATTTTGAGGAGGTTGTAACGGATGGGATCACTTTATCTTTTCAGAGACGACAATGACTCGCACTTATGTAATCAACGGGTTTATTTCCTTTTTTGCACGATGCGGAACCGGTATTTCACAACTGCGATCCCGGAATGCACCCCTTTAATGCCGATTACATTTTTTATTATCGATTCTCCCATGATAAAAAGGATACATGAATAAAACAAAATTTTAATAATAATTAAGATAAAAGAATAAAATAATACAAATTATAATAAAATCATATTTTCTATGCGGTTATGCTTTTGTCTATCATTGGGTGACTTTTTACAGATTTCTCCCGAGTCAACTCTTCTAATTCTTTAATGGTTAATTTTTATCGATTTTTACCACTCTGGAACGAACTCGAGCCCTCACCTGTGAGGCAATCTCTCGTAATTCCATCAATCAAAAATCTTCAAAGTAAATCCAATTCAAAATAAATCCACAATTCGGCTAAACTAAAATTACACTTTTTCTAAGACCAAAAGGGAAAGGAAATGGACCAAGAAGAGACTCTGAGCTCTCGAATCTCCAGAATCTCTATAGTTCCTGGCCATTTCCCCGGAGATTCAGGTCTGTGTTGATGCCGTTGGGCCGGTCCATGCCCGACGGATTTCAGAGCCTGAATACATCCGTGGTCCCATCTCACTCAGGCCCCTATAAGTCTAAGGGAGAAGGGTTGCCGTCCTTCTGGTCCAGGAGCTCAAAGGCTCGCTGACCGCACCTGTTCTCTTTCTCCTTTTTTTCTCCCCTGCTTTTCTCTCGATTTTGCAATCGTCCCTGTTTTATACCATTCGTCACATGATTCATTGCATGAGGTCATGGAAAATTCTAGAACATTCTATATCCTCCCCATTTCATCCATGCAGGGAGGAGGAAGTACAGTTCATTTCGGGACACGAAGGCGGTCTTCTCCGGAGAGAGGGCAGTTCATTTCGGGACATGAGGAGGGTGTATCAGTTCAATCCAGGACACGGGGGCGGTCTTCTCCAGAGGGAAGGGTCATGCTTGCTCAGTCCTCCTCTGGCTTGAACTGGTTTGATCCAGCTGGACCTCGCGTCTCATGTGAGGCTGACTCATATCCTGTATGCGAATTTAGCCTTCCGATGATAGACAATTTCTCTTTTAAGCGTTTTGCAGCTGGTTATAATATATACGCATTTGCGTATTGCTAGCGTTTCACTCCCGTTTAAATTCTTTCTTTTGTTACACATCATATGACATCACTGGGAGGTTTGCGATGATCACAAGGCAATATTCTTCACTCAAAGCGGTTACAAAGCATTGCATAAGCATTTGATTAATAACTCTGTTCCTCTATTTGTTGTCTCGCAACGACTGGTTAAATAAAGAGGAAGTATGTATGAAGAAAAGGAACGCTTTCTCTTTTTTTTTAAATCACTTCTTTTACACTTGGTCAATTTCTTGTGAATTGTCAAATTCTATAATCATCTTTGAATGGCTTTTTATAAGGCATTGACTGGAATGCTTTATTTTAGTAGTTACATTTTTACCATATTCTGACTGGTTTATACTGATCTGGCCTGGGGCTGAGCTAGGATCCCTCTGTCCCCATCTAGTGGTAGAATTGGGAATTTGCAGCAGGACTTAAACCATCCAATTTCATTTCCTAGGCTCGTTACCTTGACACATGCCAGGTGGGAGACATAGGTACTCCAGCATGTTCTGGGTCGTCCCCGGGGTCTCCTGCAAGTGGGGCATGCTCGGAACACATCACGAGGGAGGCGTACTGGAGGCATTCTAATCAGAAGCCCGAGCCACCTCATCTGGCTCCTCTTGATGTGGAGGAGAAGCGGCTCGACTTTGAGCCCCTCCCGGATGACCGAGCTTCTCCGCTTATCTCTAAGGGAGAGCCCGGACACCCTACGGAGAAAGCTCATTTCGACCGCTTGCATCCGGGATCTCGTTCTTTTGGACACAACCCATAGCTCGTGACCATAGATGAGGGTTGGGACGTAGATCGACCGGTAGATTGAGAGCTTTGCTTTTTGCCTCAGCTCCTTCTTCACCACGACAGATCGGTACAAAGTCCGCATCACAGCAGACGCCGCACCTATCCGTCTGTCGAACTCCCTCATTCGTGAACCAGACACCCAGATACTTAAACTCCTCCACTTGAGGCAAAATCTCCTCCCCGACCCGGAGATGGCATTCCACTCTTTTCCGACTGATTTCTCTGCTGATTCCCATCCCAATTCTGAACATCCATGCTAAAGCTTCTGCTCCCTTGACTCCATCCTGGAAAAGTGGTATAAAATGAATGAATGGATGGATTGACCCATCAATCTGAAGTGTCAAAAATAGCTAGGCTTATTTTACAATGCAGTGTGAAAAGTGATGTTTTTGGTGATGCAAGGATTCCACTTGATGTTGCTAATATGGATGGTTGTTCATAAATATGTTTCATCAAAGTTTCACCATCATGGGTATGTCTCCAGCTCCTAGCTAAAACTTTGGTGGCTGTTAAAGATGACAAGTGGGTCTGCCAGTTTGCAGTAGAAGCAACAAGTAATCTTTCCACCTACAACAATGCTTTGGATGAGAAGGTACATGCCTATTTCCTTCCTTAAAGGACAACCAACGTCACTTTTTTGTTTTTTAACTGACACAAGAAAAACGTTTTATAGCATCCAAAATACCCAAAACACGCAGTAGGATATTTTTAGTCAAGTGCAAAACACCAATAAAAATAACTTAGTGTCCAAAATCTGCAAAAAATTGAGCTGCGAATTGGGCATTTTCAGAAAGTCCCACCCCCAGTTCGTGACGTCACGCCAAGCCGTCTTGCATTGCTTGTGAATCAACACAATGGCTTCAGATTCGGAGAATATGCTTTCTTGTTACACATCCAGTTATGAATATGATTCAAATAGTTCTTAAGAGGAAAGCATACATGTTTGCAATCAATTATAGAATTTATTTGTGCCATTTTGAGGCAACATTGGGGGAAAATCTCTCATCCAAAAAAAGAGGCACAAAATGGCGACCTCCAGTGGCCACCTCCGTTTCCACAAGCTGATAAATTCCTTATATGGCGCTTGGATGCCCTCTTCTGGCCTTCTGGCGGCTTTTGGGTGCAACACGAGGTCCCCAGACCAAACAAATACAGCAAAATACCTTGACGTGATGGAAGGACCGCTAGAATGCGTCTTTTTTTACGGTCAGGGGCGGTCCTTTGGTGACGTCACGTACGGACTCGTCACCAACTCAAAAACAAGACTTCCCCGAATATTTAGCGCAAGTCTTAAAACGTAAAATATAGCTATATGCGGTGAAATCTTTATAAAATACGCTCAGTAGAAGTCATTTGAAGCCATTTTACAAATTATGGACACAACTTGTCCGAAGACGTCGGTTGTCCTTTAAAGGATGAAACCATTGCAACATAAAGTACTATTTGTAATTGTTTGTTTTCTTCCCTTAACAGTGCTTCCTGTATCAGTGTATTGGAGTGACCCTGCAACATTCTTTTAATAAGGAGTTTGTTAAAAAACAATTGCAGGAAATCCTCCTCATAGCGCGACACAATGAGGCTGTTGAAAGAGAGGTATTGTCAATTAAGTTACTACAGCGCTGGTTTTGCTGGGATTAATTGACTCGAATTAAACTTGTAGTTCTTTTCTCAAATAATTGCTTCTTTTGTGGGGTTGGAGTACTGAGCCAAAATGGCAGCCAGATGGGCGCCTGCCAAAATGTAATATTAATAAACCAGTGGCGGTCCGTGCATTTCACACCTAGGCCTTCATTGAAGTCCTGCTTAGTCCGACTTGAACAAATATCCCTCGTAATACCATAATTTATGACACAACGGCTGGAGATATCATTTACAAAAGCACACGCACGCAGTACTGGGTGTGGCATCACCTTAATCGTCTACAACACAGGCTATTTTCCGGAGCAATTACACATCAATAAATTTGCATCAGCAATTAGAACTTGTCACTATACGTGATACTGCAAACACTTAAAAATAAAAGGAAATTTAAAATCATTTGTCCACAAAGTTTTATGAAGTCCACCAAGAATATGCAATCTTTAACAAGATTTTACGCTAAATTACAAAATGTCAGTTTAATATAAGAAAAACAACAAAACGTTCACAAAACGAACTATTTGTTGAAAATAAAAGTAAACAAATCTTTTTCATTTGTTCTTGAGTATAGGCCTACATGCGATAGCGACACAATCACACAAGTCTCTGAGTACTTCCACTACAATCACACAGCTGCGCCAATGCACATTATTTACACACTGCAGAAGAGCAAGATTTTTTTTCATTTTTTTGTAGATTTGTCATTTCATTTATTTACCATTGATTTAATATGAATGAAATAACATTTCAAAAACATGTTAAAAATAAATAAAAATGTTTGCACTCACCAAAACGGGTGTCCTCCAAAACACAAAACAACAAACAAACAAAACACAAAACAAAACACAAAATCCATTCTCCTTTCTTTCCTCAAGAAGACTTCAATGACTTTGTTGTGCAGTTTGTCTGTGCGTTTCAGGTCCAACAATAAATCCTTTTCTATCGACATAGAGGCCAGTGCTGAAAGCCGCGTCTGTCCAGTTGTGTTTCTGGCGTATGTTTTAATTCGCTTTAAGGCCGAGAATGACCGCTCAACACAAACCCTTTCCCAGCCTGGGACAGGTTAGCTCGCTCGGGGAACAGTATGTAGAATAATTATATATATATTTAGAAAAAATATTTTTTTAATAAAATTGACTTTTATTATAATTATGACAATGATGTCTGATTATGTTAGGCCAGCAGAGAAGGCCCACCACTGTAATAAACCATACCTGCCAGCTACTCCGGTTTTGCCGTTATGATTTGGGTTTCATCATCCCAGTATCGTATCCAAATTTAGAATTGGTGATTGGCTCAGTGCCAGCTGTTAGCACGCGCATGCACAATTCATCTGAAGGAAGCTAAGGGCCGTTCCTGGAATCAGAGTGTCAAGAGTTAGCATCGTTTTTATCATTGTCATGTAATGATACCTGCCGGACAAAAAGTAATGCAGTGTGAAATCTAAAGGAAAACTACAGTCGTTTTCTGAGGATTATTCCCAAGCATTTCCAGGAGTATACTTTGGTAAAGAAAAGGTGAAAATTAGGCAAGTTTGTTATTTGAGTTTCATACCTGGAAACCTTGACTAATAGATGCCTTGATATGTCTATAAAGGGTAGAAACACTTTAAATAAATAAATATATGACGGACCGGGGCCCCTGGACCCAGGCATATTATTAGGCATTTCTGGTTTCAAAAGTTGGCAGGTATGATAAACACTCTCATGAACAATCATCTATTTTATCATTTAAACGTTTATCTTCAGTAAACTTTGTCATATTTTAGTGAATAGTGATTTTTTTTTTCTTTTGACTTCAAGACGGCGCAGCTCATGTATTTTGTTTTTCTACTTTCATTCCTTTCATCACTTGGCTGCTGTGAAATGTAAATTTCTCCCCTGTGAGACTAATAAAAGGCAAATCCAATCCAATAGCAAATGACAAAAAAATAGAAACGCCCTGTAATTGGCTAGTAACCAATTCAGGGTGGCCCCTGCCTAGTGCCCAAAGATGGCTGGGATAGGCTCCAGTACCCCCCCCCCCCCCCCCCCCCCCCCCCCCCCCCCCCCCCCCCCGCGAGCCTAATAGGATAAAGCGGTCTGGAAAAGGGAATGGGGTTAAACAAATAGCAACAATTATTTTTTTTCATCTTGAAAATGAGTACAACTGCGAAATAAACAGTTTCTCAGTGAATGCGGTTGGATTGATATATTTTTTTGTTTTTTGTTTGTTTGAGCAGGAAGGTGGATTATTTAATAAAATTAACATGTCATTTGCATTCCTCTTTTGGTCAGGGTGTGGCTCTGGGCATTGGCTTCTGTGCCAACAGACATTTAGAAGAAACTCTTGCCAAGCTTGACGAGTTTGGAAAGTCTGATGCGTTCAAGAAATCCCCAAGTATTTTCAACCTGCTCAAAGTAAACGATTTTTCATCTATCCATCATTTTCTGATCATTTCGTTTCCAATCATAATGAGTTATTTCCTCAATTTTACTGTCTCCCTAGGATCGAAATGAGATTGAGACAGAGAAGGTAAAAAGCACTTTAATCTTGTGTTATGGTCAAGTGGCCGTGAATGCTCCTTCAGAAAAAATCCTCAATCGAATTGATCAAGACATTCTTCGCTGCATCAGTAAACACTTTAACACAAAGGTAATACAAACACTGGTGATACACTTGACTTGAGGGATGTTTGTTTGCGGTTGTGGTCACAAAATTAAAACAAATCTAATTAGGTCTATATTCCCCAAAATTATTTTTAAGTGTCAATCAATTTACAATATACTGTAGAGAATTAAGCAGCAATTAATTATACAGTAAAGTCTCGTTATATCGATATTCAAGGCAGTCCGAAAAAATATCGATATAACCGGGGCTATCGATATATCCGACCCTGTTTGCATGTAATTTTCTCCGTGCGTGCATAGAAATAGTATCGATATAACCGGGACTATCGATATATCCGATATCGATATAACGAGACTTTACTGTAGTTATAGTTTAAAATCAACATGTCTTTGTATTTTTTCTCCCATAATCAATGTCTTATCATTATTTTTTCAACAATAGAAAATATTGCAAATTTACCTTGTAAATTGCAACCGTGTTTTTTTTGTCTGTTATCTTGGGTTTCATTCTTAAAATTTATATTTGGCATTGTGACTGTAATACCTCTATTTCATACAGGTTCTTGGGATTAAAGTAGAGACAAAGGTATCGTCACAGGGATAGTTGGGCTATTAAAATGGATCTCTCATAACTTGAAAGTTAACTTTCTTACTTTCCTGGTCTTTTCCCCTTTTCTGGTGGACACGCTTGCAGTGATGCTCTCTTTTAAATTTTTCCTTAAGCTTAAAAGTCAGAAATCTGTTTGCATAAAGAATTTTCATTTGCAGACAACTCTTTACAACCTTACAGTGAAGAAAATAAGTACAGTAAAGTCTCGTTATATCGATATTCTCGGGAGTTAGAAAAAATGTCGATATAACCGTACTGTCGATATATCCGTCCTGCGCCGAACTGCATTAACAAAAGCCGCCAAAAGGGCATCCAAGCGCCATACAAGAAACGGAGCTGGCCATATGAGCTCGCCATTTTGTGTTTTTTTTTTTTTTTTTTTGGTTGAGAGATCTTCCCCCAATGTTGCCTCAAAATGGCACATATAATTCTTTAATCGATTGCAAACATCTATGCTTTCCTCTTCAAAACTACAGTGTATTTGAATCATATTCATAACTGGATGTGTAACAAGAAAGCATATTATCCGAATCTGAAGCCATTGTTTGGATTCACAGGCAATGCATGACGTCTTGTGGTGAAGTCATTTTTGTTGGTGTTTTGCATTTGAATAAAAAGTGACATCGGTTGTCCTTTAATACACAGTATGGAATGTACGGTAATTTTCAAAATCATCACGCTTCAGCAGACAAAACAAGAAACATTGTTGCAAAAAACGATTGCATTCATATACAGTACAGTGGGCATGTACATAACACAACAGGGAAACTGCAACGCTTACATCTTACTGTATTATGTATGCAATTTAAAAAAGTCATCAATCTTCTTCTGCTTCCCATTTTTACCTTTTAACACAAACACTTCAATCTTGTCTGCTACACACGAGCTAGCGCCTGAAAATGAAAATGGCTCTGCTACACGGGAGATGGTCACGTAACAAACTCACGTGACCAAGTCACGTGACCAAGTCGACCAATGGCACGATCGATGGCGTGTATCAATATAAACATAGCAAAATGGCCGGCGGGAGATGAAAAAGAGCACCGTAGTAACCGGATTATCGTAAAAACCACGAATCGTACTAAACGGAACTAAATATACATAAAAAGACTAGAAATGTGCACTGGAAATGAAAATAGTGTCGTAATAAGCAGTATTATCAATATAAACGATATCGATATAACGAGACTTTACTGTATTTGTGAACACCGTGCTTTTTTGCTATTCCTCCCACTTCGAAAACATTGAGGGGTCTGAAATTTTCATCATAGGTGCATGTCCACTTTACGAGATAAACTAAAAAGAAAAATCCAGAAATTACAATGTATGCTTTTTTAACAATTTATTTGTGTGATACAGCTGCAGTATTTGGACACCTGAGAAAATGAATGTTAATATTTTGTACAGTAGCCTTTGTTTGCTATTACAGAGCTCAAATGTTTCCTGTAGTTTTTCACCAGGTTTGCTCACACAGCAGGAGGGATCTTGGCCCACTCCTCCATACAGATCTTCTCTAGATCAGTGATTTTCAACCACTGTGCTGCGGCACACTAGTGTGCCGTGAGAGATCGTCAGGTGTGCCGTGAGAAACTATCCAGTGCCCCTTTTTCAAATTAAAATTTTTACAAACATTTATTAATCATTTTCTGCCAATATTATGTCATTGTCCTGTGGCCGTGCTGAAAAGACTGGGAGGGTAATTTAATATTCGTCCGTGTGGCATCACGTCACTGATTCCTCTTTCCTGCGAGATGGTTCGTGGTGTGCCGCAAAAAAATTCCAATGTAAAAAAAGTGCCGTGCTTCAAAAAAGGTTGAAAAACACTGCTCTAGAATCTAGATCAGTCAGGTTTCTGGACTGTGCTGAGAAACACGGAGTTTGAGCTCTCTCCAAAGATGTTTGATCGGGTTCAGGTCTGCAGACTGGCTGGGCCATGCTAGAACCTTGATGTGCTTCTTACAGAGCCACTTCTTGGTTTTCCTGGCTGTGTGCTTTGTGTCATTGTCGTGTTGGAAGACCCAGCCACGACCCATCTTCAATGCTCTGACTGACGGAAGGAGGTTGTTCCACAAAATATCACAATACACGGCGACCCCAGTCATCCTCTCTTTAATGCAGTGCACTCGTCCTGTCCCATGTGCAGAAAAAAGCCCCCAAAGCATGATGCTATCATCCCCATGCTTCACAGTAGCGATGGTGTTCTTTAGATTGTACTCTCCATTCTTCTTTCTCCAATCACGCTTATGACCACAAAGTTCTATTTCGGTCTCATCTGACCACAAAACTTTCTCCCATGTATCATCAAGAACGGTGGTACCAGCTCTTTTCAGGTCATTGGAAAGGCAGGCGGGCTGATTCCTTGTCACGATTTGCGAGGTGGTGATGGCGGATTCGGATCCCAAAAAGCAGGCAGGAGGGAGCAGGAGGTTGTTTGACAAATTGTATTAAAATAAAGGTCAGCAGTAACAAAATGGAAAACATCAAAATGATCTGAATGGAAAAAATACAAAGTAGCAAAAGAAAACCAAGTGTAAAAGTCCGCCAAGGTTAAACAAACACGTACACGATGCATGCTGCAACCAAGCAGCAAACAATGAATCGGCACCGGATGATCGTGCCAGGTGTCCTTTTAAGTGTCATTGATTATAACGACCAGCACCTGCGAGGTTGCCGGCAGGGCTGACGTCGCTACCCGCTGGTCGCCAATCTGATCGGGACGACCAGCATCTGTGCAGGTGCACGCGGGGCCGCCAGCGCCCCCCGTTGGTCGCCAACCAGATCATGACAGTCTTCAATCACGGTTTGCAAGGTGGTGATGGCGGGTTCGGATCCCAAAAAGCAGGCAGGAGGGAGCAGGAGGTTGTTTGACAAATTGTATTAAAATAAAGTCAGCAGGAACAAAATGTAAAACATCAAAATGATCTGAATGGAAAAAATACAAAGTAGCAAAAGAAAACCAAGTGTAAAAGTCCGCCAAGGTTAAACAAACACGTACACAATGCATGCAGCAAACAAGCAGCAAACAAACAATGAACCGGCACCGGATGGTCGTGCCGGGTGTCATTTTAAGTGACAGTGATTATAACGACCAACACCTGCGAGGCTGCAGGCAGGGCTGACGTCGCTTCCCACTGGTCGCCAATCTGATCGGGACGACCAGCACCTGTGCAGGTGCAGGCGGGGCCGACAGCGCCTCCCGCTGGTCGCCAACCAGATCATGACATTCCTCACCTTTCTTAAAATCATTGAGACTCCACGAGGTGCTATCTTGCATGGGGCTCCACACCGATTGAGATTAGCTTCTTCCATTTTCTCATGGTTGCTCCAACAGTGGACCTTTTTTCACCAAGCTGCTCGCCAATTACTCCGTAGCCTTTTCCAGCCTTGTGGGGGTGTACAATTTTGTCTCTGGTGTCTTTAGACAGCTCTTTGGTCTTCAGCATGTTACAAGTTAGTCTTACTGATTGTATGGGGTGGACAGGTGTATTTATGCAGCTAACAACCTCAAACGGGTGCATCTGTTTCAGGCGTGCAGGTGGACTTCTAAAGGGGGGATTTACTGGTCTTTCGCGGTCAGATTTCTAGATGATACACAGGTGTTCAAATACTTATTTGCTGTATAACACAAATAAATTGTTAAAAAAAATCATGCATTGTTATTTCTGGGTTTTTCTTTTTAGTTTCTCTTTCACAGTCGACGTGCACCAATGATGAGAATGTCAGACCCGTCCAAAATTTCTAAGTGGGAGAAATAGCAAAATAGTAGGGTGTTCAAATACTTTTCATCACTGTATATTTTCAACGTCTCCACTCTAAGGGTATCATTTCGTCAGTGGTATTGACACTGTGATGGGAACTTTTTGCACCTAAATTGCTTGATGGTTTGCTTTAAAGTCTTTGTTGCTCATAATATTGAATGGAACAATCATCTACAAAACATTTTGGACTAAGCTCTTGCATCATTCATGGATCACGATTAATGAACAAGAACAGCATTGCTCAATTGCTCGTATTTGCTTTTTTTATTGTGATCTGAAATCATCATTATCAAAATAATTTCAATATAAAAAGTTCTGGATTTTGGACACTGCTCCATGAATGTCGAGCAGGCCACTTTTCATTTTCTTTACATCTTCTAACCGCTTGTTCTCAGTTTCAATCAGGTCTGTCACTTTCTAAACCATAGAATGTCTATGGCTGTTTCACTAACCTCATCAACGTTGATTCAAGCCCACATCTACAAAAATGGGGGCTCAATCTTAATGCTAGATTGTTTTTGTTGCTCGTGATTCGAGCATTTACTTTTGCTTTGCTGTTTCTATAACATGGTACTGGCGGTGGTGTAGATAATGTATTTCATTCTCCCAGAATTGTGGTATTTGAGCCTGGATCCAAAACCTTGCGATGTTTCTGTCCTCTCTCCTTGCTGTTTGGTGTCCTACATTTTTTGTGCCTGTAATTGTGTGTTTGTGTGTGTGGCCATATCATAGGATTTGACAATGAAACTAAGTTTGATCCAGAGTGTTGGCCTTGTTGCCAAAGCCATCAATGGGTGTGTAAAGAAACAAGGCTATGTCTTCTCCCGCAAACAAGAACTCATTGCTCTTATCCAGGTGAGTGATCAACACTTTAAATTGCTCCATTTAGCAAATGATGGAGCATGTGATGAGCACGCCGTGTGCTTGACCGTCGAGTGTGCTCAGTCCTACCTCCTGGATGTTGTATGCTCTCTCTCCTAGTTTGTGTGGTTGTCCGACAGGTACTCTTGACATCTGACTGCATTCGAAATGCATGCATGTTAGTTTAATTAAATATTTAATTGAGTGGGAGTTATTATTATTTACCTGGGTGTGAAGTAACAATAGGGCCAAAATCAGAATGAATTACTTGATAACAGATAAGCACCTCACATTAAATTTAATTTTGTTCACATTTGACCTGGTTTATTTATAAAAGCAGTCAAACCTAGATTTTCACCAGCAAGTCATCTTTTGTGGTTTTTACTAAGGGCATTGACCCTGCCCTGTTTGGTAGTCTAACTCTGGTGATGCTGTGAATCAACAAACAACTAGTACAATACCTTTTCACTTTTATTGGTTGGTTAATTATTCTCTGATTTGTTTTCTTGGACAGGATTTTATTAAGTCAGAACCCGCTGATGCGCTTCGGACTCCAGTGCGTCACCTGGTCATGAGCACTTGTGCCAACCTAATGTATCCTCCTATGTTCCTCAGGAGTCTCACTGTTGAAGTAGACTAGTTATTGATATTTAGTTTCATAAACACGCAAACAAACATTTTCCCCAACAAAGGTATATTGACAGCAGACATTGGCAAACTGAAGAAAACAGATATGAGATTGATGTTATTATTTCATGGTGTGACACAAATGTATTTCCCTAGTGTTTTATCCTTTGACCGGTTATGATTCAGCCCCCTCGACCCTGCACTGAGTGAGAATGAGAGCTTTGATTTGCTGAAGGTGTGTGTGAACAGTGTGTTTTCTCTTCCTCCTGAGCCGCACACTCCAGAGAAAATAACAAAAGAAGAAATACTAGACCCCAAGCAAAGAAAGGTAAAATGAGCGCAATCTCACTTTATAGCCCGTAACCCACTTAGCGTAGGTTAAAAAAAGTTCATATCAGACTCCACCAAACATTCACCAGATGTTTGGCAATAGTTTTAACGTCTCTCGTGAAAAGAAAAGTACATGTGAACATTTGTAACTTTGAATACACCTTGACAAGAAACTTTCACTGCTTGGAAAACTCAATTGATCGCCGCTCAGTGGGATGGAGGCTTAAGATACAATCTCCACCAAGTACTACATTTTTTATGCTGTATTGTTAGCCAAACCAACACATTTTGTGTGCAGGCCTTGTACAAAGAAACATTGTCTTCACTGCATGAGTTACTGAGCAGCATGCTTGGTAAAGACCCCACACCTGATAGTTTACAGTGTGTATTCAAGGTAGGCCTCTTATTTTTCGAGTATTTTGGTACTTTGTAGCAATGCTGTATTCGTGATCCTCAATTACTGAGATACTGTGCTCAGAAAAATGATGCGGAAACTGTTTTCTATGTGTTCTGAAATGTCACTTGACATTATGTAGGTCACAGGCATTTATTTGGGATATAATTTTTGCACCATCATTTCCAATTATTTGGTCTGGGAAAAAAAAAGAAAATAACTGCCGTGATAGTTCTTCACTTTCATGAGCAATCGATGTGGAAAAAGGAACATACATGTTATTCTATAAAAATTCATTTGTAACAAAGCCACTGTGTACATAACAAACCGGCTAGAGATCATGGTCTCTACGTGTACTGTAGTGCAGAGGTGCCCATTTTGTAGATCTCGATTGACCTGTAGCATCCATCCTATCTAATACTCTATCAAAATTATTCAACAATAAATTAAAATAAGGCAGGTCATCATTAATGTACGGTGGCAGTTAACCTTTGTCACCGAACGTCTACAGTTGCAGGTTGTGAACAGATTTGTTGCGCTGTATCTTTTAACGTTTTAATTAATCTCATTCAGCTTGTTTTATGTAAAGTTCACTGATGGCACGGACAAAGAATGGGAATCCAGAAGGTTGAGAGAAGCTTTTTAAAACGGAACACGTGAACTGCGATAGTTAATCGGCTCTTGCTCATCATGGCATGCATGTGCATGCATGCACGGAATATTGCACGGAATAATTTGTTTTGTCATATTGTCTCTATGCTGTCATATTATTTGTTATTTAGTTTTTTTTTGTTCTTTTGACTTCAAGACGGCGCCGCGAGAGTGGCTGCCTTTCCAGCAGCTCATGTATTTCGTTTTTCTACTTTCATTCCTTTCATCACTTTGCTGCTGTGAAATGTAAATTTCTCCACTGTGAGACTAATAAAGGCATATCCAAGGCATATCCAATAGATAGATCTTACTGACCTAAGAATACATCTTAGGTCAGAAAAGTTTGGGCACCCTTGGTCTCGTGTCTTAAGGAACATTGTGATTAAATGCAATAAAAGATACTGAAGGTTATTCACAACCACTCTGAGCTGATAAAATTACGCTGAAGCACCTCTCTTGAATTAAACTTTAAATTTCCCCTAGCAAAACCCAGAGTAAAAGGCATAGAATAAACAAGGAAATTGTAGTATGAAACATCAGTTACACGTGATGTACTGCAGTGCCTTATTTTTTTCAGGGGGAGATGGGGTGGTTTACAGTGAAATGAAACGTGAATGTCACTAAAAGCAGCACGCCTGACTTTTGTACCATGTGTGACAAATCACCTAAGCGTTGTGTTATACATGGTCACAGCTTTTGTTCCTGGGTTTCAGTTCCATAAGATTTTTACTGTTTCTCAATGGGAAGTTAAGATCATAAACGCCTTAATTTGTATTAATTGATTATATTATACGCTTTTCATGTTTATGTTGGATGTATAATGGGATGTTTACCATAATACTTCTGAGGTGATTAATATATATTGTGATGTCACGAGAGGCCGGCTCCTGGAGGGCAAATACATTTCCCTAAAATGGCTTCACCCAGAGAGAGTTTTGGCCCCATCTGGTGGAAGGCAGCAATTCAAACCCCACACCTGATCACGGCTTGATTGGCAAGCAAGGCTTTTAAGGCAGAGAGCCTATGAGTGTGGAGGACGGGGAGACAAGCTCCATTGCTGTGCTCTGTGGAGAAACTGATTGCTGCCTAGAACTCATCGCCAGTTGGGACCATACGACAGAACACTGAATTTGGACCCTTGCTAAAGGTGGCTAGGCTACCTAGGAAGGACATCAAGAGGGGTGAGGCCTAGAAACACATGGAAAAGAACTCCGTCTTCAGTTCACCTCAGAAGAGACTTTATTATGATTTAAGTATTGGGAGAGACGTTATTGCCTTTGTTGCTTGTGAATTCCCCCTGAAACCCTTTATTAAAACCTTTGTTTGCATTCAAACCTGTCGCCCATTGCACTCCTTGTCCTGTCCCGCTAAGAGTTAGCCTCTCATGGCATTACTATATATATATATATATATATATATATATATATATATATATATATGTGTGTGCACGTGTGTGTGTGTGTGTGTGTGTGTGTGTGTGTGTGTGTGTGTGTGTGTGTGTGTGTGTGTGTGTGTGTGTGTGTGTGTGTATATGTATGTATATATATATATATAGTAAAGTCTTGTTATATCGATATTCTCGGGAGTCTGAAAAAATATCGCTATAACCGGACTATCGATATATCCGATCCTGCGGCATGTAAATTTTCTCCTTGCGTTCATAGAAATAGTATCGTAATAAGCAGTACTATCAATATAACGAATATCGATATAACGAGACTTTACTGTATATATATTATATATAGCCTATTTTACTTCCTGTCTTTTTGCAACCAAAAACTGAAAAGTCAAACCAAAAATTGAAAAGTCAACCTACATGCTTCCGTCCGTTGCTCTTTATTGTGTCATCATTGTGTCTTACACAGCACATTGAATGCTGGCTGACCTCAACACTAGACCATGAGAGAGAGAGAGCTATCTTGGCCACTGCTCATATGCTGACTCATTACCTGCACAATATGACAGTAAAGGTGAACACAGACTCTGGTGCATGCCCCAACTGCTTTTGCAAGACTTTTAATCGAAACTTTTCTCCCGTGCTGCCTTGTCTAGAACATGATGTCCTTCCACAACCTCGGAGCTCTCCTGGGTCGACTGTCTCTACGCTGCTCCGATCCCCACCTCGCTGTCCGCACCACCGCCATTGACTGTGTGTACATACTGCTCACCATCCAACTTCGCTATGAAGGTGAGGACACTATTTTTTTAATTCATTTAACATCGATCAACTCTTCATTCCTTGTGAAATAGAGCCCAATTCCAATGGAGTTGGGATGTTGTGATAACATCCCAATTCCAATGGAGTTGGGATGTTGTGATAACATGATTTCCAAATTATACTTAATGTTCAAACTCATGCGCTTGGTTGTTTTTAAACAAATAATCATGAATTCATAATTTTTTGGGCTGCAACACATTAAAATAAAGCTGATGTTCTGTTTGCAAATGTTTTGCCTCACCTTTTCTTTGAGCAACATTCAATAAATGTTTGAGAAGTAATTCAACAAATTGTTGAAGCTTTGGAGGTGAAATTCTTGCCCATGTTTTGTTTGATGTACAGCTTCAACTGTTCAACATTTCGGGGTCTCTGTTGAAATGTTTTGCGCTTTATAATGCGCCCTGTTGTTTTAATGGGAGACCTGGACAGCGGGGCGGCAAACATATTTTTTTGTTTTAATATGATTTTTGTAGGAGGACGAATATGACACAAACCTTGACGTTTTCCAATGCTGTGAAAATGTAAATGTGTGTCAATGTTTCCAAGCATTGCCTCCAAAATGCATGCACATCTTAATGACGTCACTGTAGTGTGCAAAGAGTAAAGTATTTTTAATTACCTTCGCGGTCCAATTCTCACGTCTTAAAGCTTGTAACCATAACATTTGCCATTTTTTCTGAAACGGGTGTTCACCAGCAAGAATTATGTAAACAAATTCTCGATATGAGCTCTTTCTAGTCTGACAACCAATGGAACGATATTATTATGATTCAAAAGCATGTGTTTTCTGCCTCAAAGATGCGCTTGCAACTTCAGTAGACTTAATGTATGCATACATATGTCACAAAGATTTGCATCATCACCTGCGACACATTGGCAGAGTGGCATGACAGGCACGCGGCATTTATAGACAAACCGGTGATGTGTAATGGGCCATGGACCCAAAGATAAAGAGTAAAATAGCTGATGAGAACCCAGTGACGTGCGGTGAGGTTCGTGGCTGGTGAGGCACCGACGTCATCACAGTCAGATTTACAAACATGAACTCCACAGAGTAGCTTATTCACCATTTGACTGGCAACAGTTAACGTGTTTGTTTAAAATGTCATGTCAGCATTCTTTATATACTGTATACAAACTAGCATAGAAAAAAAGAATTTAAAAAACGTTATTATCGTGTTACTTTTACTTAAATGAAGTCCAAGTCTCTCTGTCTCAATGGAGATCACTGCCTGTGAAGAAAGTCGTCCTTGATCAGTCCTGTTCCGACTGTGTTTTCAGTCTTTTCAGTGCTGCGAATGACCGCTCCACTGATGCTGTAGTAGATGGAACAGTGAGCACGAGCTGGAGCACCTTTGTCGCTTCAGGAATAGTTTCAATGAGATCCTTCTTGGCCAAAAAGCTGAGAAGCTGTCCAGGAGATTTACATTCATCCCTCACCGTTTGTGAGCTATACATTCTGGTGTTTGTCTTCCTTGAATTATTATCTCCTGCCTCGATTGAAAGTCCAGTTTCGAAAATTCTTTCAATTTAGATATGTAATCCACCATTCTGAAAATAAGGCCAAGCAACGCGAGAAAAATTACTGGATGGTTGCACTTAACTTTCTGTTTACTGTAGCTTTCTGTCACTAATTCTATTATTCTGCAGCTGAGGATTCGCAAGCAGAATCTCTCAATAGCGCCCCCTGTCATGAGGCAGGAGAACTGTGTGCCTCACCTATGCACATAGTTTTGATCAAGATAAAATAAAATAAACACTGTAGTACAGTGTTTATAATCTACAGTGACTGTACATTATATACACCAGCGAAAGTGTAGAAATGTAGTCCATATACTAAAAGCTTTTGAACACTTTAATAGCGATATGCAGAGGGACATCAATGCGGTCTCATTGCAGAGCAAGCCAGCACAGTTAGCATAGTGATAGCGCAATCCATAGTGAGGCTCAGACGGCTGGTGCCTCACTGCTCGTCTCACTTAGTATTTGACCGGTAAATGTGAAAATTCAAAAATTGTGAAGTTTAATGGAAAAGAATGTTAAAGTACAAATCACGAAATAAATATAACTGTTTAATTTATTTTGTCATTTGATATTTCTATGATGACAGGTGAGGCACAGCCTCACCTGCCTCCCCTGACTGCACGTCACTGTGAGAACCGTGGATTAAACATTTATTGGACGTAATAATTTATTTATATATAATTTATTTTTATAAATGCATGCTGTTTTATTGCAGTCTGTTAGGGGCCCAGATAAGGAGCCCATTATAATAATAATAATAATAATAATAATAATAATAATACATTTTATTTCTAAGCGCCTTTCAAAGCTTTCCAGGACACTTTACAGTCATTATGCACATTCCATGTAGTTATTTTTTCGAATCCTGAAAGAAAAAGTACATGAAAATTTTGATTTCTTAATTGCATTCCTTTAATTTCATCAAAGCAATAAGACTTACGGTAATTCATTCACATTGTAAGGAAGTTAAGTTTGGGACGGCATCTTTATTTGTGCCACAGTGGAGAAATGTATATTTTACACCAAGAAAAATAAAATACAGAAGGTGCTGTAAAGGCAGGCACTCGCGCAGCACCATCTTGACGTCAAAAACAAAATAACAAAATAATGTGACACGTCTGTGTAAGCTCTCAGTCGTACAGGAGTGGTCCATCGATTAAGTTTTCTTCAGCCGTCATCTGTACTTCTTTGAAGGTGTCGGACGTTTCGCTTCTTATCCAAGAAACTTCGTCAACAAACTAAAGCTTACTGGTAGTTTAGGCCCTATATATATATCCCTACTGTCCAGACATGGCGATGACGGACTCTGCTATGATAGGTCCCTGCCCACAGGTTGGGGGGAGCAGAGGACTATTCCCTGCCACTCCACTGATTGTTCCTATTGTACTGACTAACGACTTGCCTGAATGCCCCACTTCCACCGGTATCACCTCATCAGTATTACTAATCCTATTTTGCCTAAGTAGGCTGTTGTACGAAACATCCAAATTGAACCTCACCCCACCATATCAGTTTAAAGAAGGATTCAGCTGTTTCATGAAAATCGCTTCTTTTACTCCCCTTTCAAACCATTTTATGTTCTTTTGCTAAGATTTTAACCTCATTGTCGTCATATGAGTGGTTGCTAGCTTTTAGGTGCATATGTACTGCAGATCGAGGCCCACTAGTATCATCCCTGCGATGTTGATAGTCTTTTTTTGAGATTTTGTTTAGTCTCCCCAATGTCAGAATCAGAATCAGAATCAGAATCATCTTTATTGCCAAGTATGTAGAACACACAAGGAATTTGTTTCCGGTAGAACACGCTGCACTAGTATCGTTGTCAAAAAAACTGCTAAGTGGCACTATACAGTACTATTTCCTTACTGCTTTTTACAATTTTCATTCTTACAATGTATTGAATAAACTACATTACTTTGTTTTTTATTTGGCAGCCTATCTTTTGGATGTACAAATGTTTGCCTTAAAGTGTTTATTGGTTTGAAATAAGTAGGAATTTTGTGTTGCCATAGGACTCTGTAGTTTTTCAGAAACTCCTGCAATGTAAGGTACTGCTACTCCTCTCCTTTATGTATCTTCAGAATTTTTGGTTTCATTCCTTATTCTTTCTCTCTGACATTTGTTAAATGACCACTGAGGGTACCCAGTTAGTGAGTGATCTCCTGATATGTTTCAACGCCTTTTCTCTACCTTCGACGCTTGTTGCTATTAATTTAGCCCTATGCTGGAGGGTTCTGATAACTCCGAGTTTGTGTTGTAAAAATTAAGGCAAAAGTTAGTACATCCAAAAGATAGGTGCCAAACTTTGGGAGAGACATCCTTCTGCTGGTACGTAACTTAGAAAAGGCCACTTTTAAATTAGCTGACTTAAAGAACCACCTCAGATTCAATCTTAAATATAGACAGAGCTGGTTAATTCCTAAATGCTTGAAGCAAGCACCCTTGGAACCTGGATACTTAGCCGATAAAATGCAACAAAATTATACGAGGAAAATACTAAATTTGCGAATTAGGAGACTTAACATAGAGATAAAAAACAAACAGTCAGAAATAGAAACTTATTATCAACGATTACAAACTGAACTTACCCACAAAATCTATCAGGAAGTGTGTGAATTTACCAAATCCGGATACATGAGGCACCACAGCAAAACCAAGGAGAGACAAAAGGCTAAATTTCAAAAATTACTTTTACAGAAACAATCACAGCTACGTACTTGTAAACACGGGAAAAATTAGGTATGAACAGATGTCAAGAGAGAATTGGATCAAAAATTCGTCAGACAGGATCTCTCAGAGACAGAAAAGGCGGTAATAACCAAAGGTTTAAATTTCTCAGTAACTCCTAAAACTATACCTACAATAGACCATATCACAGCTAATGAATCGGCTATTAAAAGTAACAAACTTCCGTATGCAGAGGCAGATGATCTATGCATTAAAATATCAGCCCTTCTTAGAAGTGCCAAACCACCTCCGTCCAACATAACATTAGAAGAGAGAAAGGCGTTAACTGCTCTACAAAAAGATAAAAATATTACTATTTTGCCAGCAGACAAGGGTAGGTGTACAGTGCTTCTCAACACATCGGATTATGAAGACAAAATAAATAGGTTAATCAGTGATTCTTACACTTATGAGCAACTAAAAAGGGACCCTTCCAATAGATACAAGAAAGAAATGATAGACTGGCTCCAAAAGTTAGAGAAAGGAAAACGTCTAGACAAACAGATGTAATTTAGATTATACCCTGGAGAGGCCACGCCACGTATCTATGGCCTGCCAAAAATACATAAAGAAGGGTTCCCACTCAGACCCATTGTTTATAGCATTGACTCCTCTACATACAATGTAGCCAAATATTTAAAACCTATCTTAGCCCACTTGGTTGGTAACACAGAATATCACGTAGAGAACACCACAGGGTTTGTAGAGAGGATCGTAGACCTCATATTGGAACCTGAGGAAACATTGGCATCTTATGATGTGACTTCTTTATTCACATCTGTCCCAACCCCAGCAGCAGTCTCAGTGGTGAGGAAGGGACTGCTGGCTGACATTTCTCTGCATGAAAGAACCAAACTTAAACCGGACGACATCTGCCAATTATTGGAAATCTGTCTTAATACTACGTATTTTCAATTTAGGGAGAAATTTTACAAACAAATTCATGGTTGTGCTATGGGCTCACCAGTTTCACCCATAGTGGCTAATCTGTACATGGAAGAGATGGAGAAACAGGCTCTCACATCCTTCCCGGGGACAATACCTAGACACTGGTTTAAATATGCGGACGATACTTTTGTCATAATTAAAAAACAAGAAATTCAATCCTTCACAGATCACCTCAACTCGGTAGATATCAACATTAAATTTACTCGTGAGGACATTAAAGAGAACCAACTTGCCTTCTTGGATTGTAAAGTAATTATAAAAGAGGACAGAGCGCTAAAAACAGAAGTCTTTAGGAAGGCTACACACACTGACCAATACTTACTTTTCGATTCTAATCACCCTTTACAACACAAACTCGGAGTTATCAGAACCCTCCAGCATAGGGCTAAACTAATACCAACACGCGTCGAAGGTAGAGAAAACGAGTCAAGACATATGAGGAGAGCACTCACTAACTGTGGGTACCCTCAGTGGTCATTTAACAAATGTCAGAAAGAAAGGATAGGGAATGAAACCAAAAATTCTGAAGATACAAAAAGGAGAGGAGTGGTAGTGCCTTTGCAGGAGGTTTTGAAAAACTACAGAGTCCTTTGGCAACACAAAATTCCTACTTGTTTCAAACCGATAAACACTTAAAGGCAAAAATTAGTACATCTAAAAGATAGGCTGCCAAATGAAAAACAAAGTAATGTAGTTTATTCAATACAAATGTAAAGAGCCGTATATTGGGGAGACTAAACAATTTCTCAAAAAAAAGACTTCATCAACATCGCAGGGATAATACTAGTGGGCCTCAATCGGCAGTAAATATGCACCTAAAAGCTCGCAACCACTCATTTGACGACAATGAGAAATCTTAGCGAAAGAACATACATGGTTTGAAAGGGGAGTAAAAGAAGCGATTTTCATAAAACAGCTGAATCCTTCTTTAAACCGATATGGTGGGGTGAGGTTCAATTTGGATCTTTCGTACAACAGCCTATTTAGGCAAAATAGGATTAGGAATACTGATGAGGTGATACCGGTGGAAGTGGGGCATTCAGGCCAGTCGTTAGTCAGCACAATAGGAACAATCAGTGGAGTGGCAGGGAGTAGTCCTCTGCTCCCCCCGAACCTGAGAGCAGGGACGTATCGTAGCAGAGTCCGGCACCGCCATGTCTGGACAGTCGGGATATATATATAGGGCCTAAACTACCAGTAAGACTTTAGTTTGCTGACAAAGTTTCTTGGATAAGAAGTGAAACGTCCGACACCTTCAAAGAAGTACAGATGATGGCTGAAGAAACTTTTTCATCGATAATGTGGCACAACACATAAAACACAGACGGTCTTCAGTCTTAAGTACTTTCTACTGTTTATTTTTTGCGGCTCCAGAGATATTTTTTATTTATTTTTGGTCATATGATTCACGTAATATGACTGCTGGAATTATGGTGTATGGTACAGTTTTAAGATGTCTTCAAATGCATGCATGCTTACCATTTTTCATGTCTTTCTGTGCATATGTTAGATTATGACATACTCTGCATTTTAATCAAATTTAATTTATCCTTCTGAATATCCAATCCAGGTTTCTCTCTTGACTATAAAGACGATGCTGTGGAAGGTCTATTGCCCCTTAAGGAACAACTGGAAAACCCGGACCGTTCAATCCTTTACAAGTCTTGCTTTGAGATAAGCAAGGTACACAACATTTCATCACATATCCAGTCAATAACTATTGCATGCAGGTCTGAGGATGTCAGAAATTCACGGTAACTGTGTTTCTGTTCCGTCAGATTACTCAGTGGGAAACC
>NC_142739.1:6637500-6682500 GCF_051943395.1 Hippocampus bargibanti
TCAAGGCTCAGCATCATTTTCCCGATATAGTCGCTCTCTTTCCTCAGGACATGTACAAACCATCTCAGTCTGGCCTCTCTGACTTTCTCTCCAACGCCTCTAATATGAGTTGTCCCTCTGATGTACTCATTCCTGATTCTATCCAACCTGGTCACTCCCAAAGAAAACCTCAACATCTTCAGCTCTGCTACCTCCAGCTCTGCTTCCTGTCTTTTCTTCAGTGGCACTGTCTCCAGTCCAAACATCATGGCTGGTCGGAACACTGTTTTATACACTTTTCCTTTCATCCTAGCTGAAACCCTTCTATCGCACATCACACCTGACATTTTTCTCCAGCCGCTCCAGCCTGCCTGGACACGCTTCTTCACCTCTTTTCCACACTCTCCATTGCTCTGGACAGTTGACCCCAAGTACTTAAAATCCTCCACCTTCTTTATCTCTTCTCCCTGTAGCATCACTCGTGCACTTGGATCCCTCTCATTCACACACATATATTCCGTCTTGCTGCGACTGATCTTCATTCCTCTCCTTTCCAGGGCATATCTCCACATCTCTAGTTTGTCCGCCACCTGTTCCCCGTTCTCGCTACAGATCACAATGTCATCTGCAAACATCATGGTCTAAGGAGATTCTTGTCTAACATCGTCTGTCAGCCTGTCAATCACCATAGCAAACAAGAAGGGGCTCAGAGCTGACCCCTGGTGGAGTCCCACCTCCACCTTGAATTCCTCAGTCATACCGACAGCGCACCTCACAACTGTCTTACAGTCATGATACATGTCTTGCACCGCTCTGACATACTTTTCCGTCACTCCAGACTTCCTCATGCAATGCCACAGCTCTTCTCTGGGCACCCTGTCATACGCTTTTTCCAGATCTACAAAGACACAATGCAATTCCTTCTGACCTTCTCTGTACTTCTCTATCAGCATTCTTAAAGCAAACACTGCATCTGTCGTACTCTTTTTTGGCATGAAGCCATACTGCTGCTCACAAATGTTCACTTCTGCTCTTAGTCTAGCTTCAACTACTCTTTCCCAGAGTTTCATTGTATGGCTCATCAACTTTATTCCTCTGTAGTTAGTACAACTCTGCACATCTCCTTTGGTCTTAAAAATGGGCACGAGTACACTTTGTCTCCATTCTTCAGGCATCTGTTCACCATCTAAGATCTTGTTGAATAACCCAGTCATACCTCGATTGGTAAATCATCAGGCCCGAGTGCCTTTCCCCCCTTCATCCTCTTCAGTGCCCTCCTCACTTCATCCTTGCTAATGCTTGCTACGTCTTGGTCCACAACAGTCACGTCTTCTACTCTTTGTTCCTTCTCATTTTCCTCATTCATCAATTCTTCAAAGTACTCTTTCCATCTTGCCATCACACTACTGGCACCTGTTAATACATTGCCATCTCTATCCTTAATCACCCGAACCTGCTGCAGGTCCTTACCATCTTTGTCTCTCTTTCTCTCCAGCCTGTAAAGATCAGTCTCACCTTCCTTGCTGTCCAGCCGAGCATACAAGTCATCATAGGCCTCTTGTTTGGCCTTTGCCACCTTTACTTTAACCGTGCGCTGCATCTCCTTGTACTGCTGTCTACTCTCGTCCGTCCTCTCAGTGTCCCACTTCTTCTTTGCTAACCTCTTTCTCTGTATACACTCCTGCATCTCCCCATTCCACCATCAAGTCTCCTTATCTACCTTTCTTCCACTCGATACACCAAGTACTTTCCGACCTGTGTCTCTGATTATGTTCGCTGTAGTTTGCCAGTCATCTGGAAGGACCTCTTTCCCACCCAGTGCTTGTCTTACCTCCTTCCTAAATGTCATGCAGCACTCTTCCTTTTTCAACTTCCACCATTTTGTCCTCACTTCAGCCTTTGGTTTCTTCATCTTCCTCACTGCCAGCGTCATCCTACACACCACCAACCTATGCTGTCTGGCTACACTCTCACCAACCACTACTTTGCAGTCACTGATTTCCTTTAGATGGCGCCGTTGACACAAAATCTACCTGTGTACTTCTGCTTCCACTCTTGTAGGTCACCCTATGTTCCTGTCTCTTCTGAAAGAAAGTATTCACAGTAGCCATTTCCATTCTCTTCGCAAAGTCAACTAACAACTGTCCTTCAGTGTTCCTCATATAGAGTCCACACTTGCCCATCACCTCCTCATCATCTTTGTTTCCTGCGCCAACATGTCCATTGAAGTCTCCACCAATTACAACCCTCTCACTTCTCGGGATGTTCTGTATGACTTCATCAAAGTCCAACCAAAATTTCTCCTTCCCCGACAGCTCACATCCTACTTGTGGGGCATACCCACGAACAACATTCCTTCAATTTCACTTCAGACTCATCATTCTATCACGCCTTCAATTTCTAGCTTCAGACTCATCATTCTATCTGATACTCTTTTTACTTCTAAGACATTCCTAACAAACTCCTCTTTTAAGATAACCCCAACTCCATTTCTCTTTCTGTCTTCACCATGATAGAACAACTTAAACCCTGACCCTAAGCTTCTAGCCTTGCTCCCTTTCCACCTGGTCTCCTGGACACACTGTATGTCTACCTTCCTTCTCTGCATCATGTCAACCAGCTCTCGACCTTTACCTGTCATTGTTCCTACATTTAAAGTTCCTACTCTTAGTTATATACTCTTGGCGTTCCATTTGTCTCTTTTCCTCCGGGCACACCTCCCTCCTTTCCTTCTTCGAAAATGTGTGCCACATTATGACGTGCAAAATAATGCATTGGTTATACCAAATGATGTTGGATGCCAATCAAAAATCAGCTGTTTCAACAATTGATGTCCTCACTTCTCGAATGTTTATTGAGTGTCGTTAAAAGGAAAGGCAATGTTGCACTATTAAACATAGCCCTGTCCCAGCATTTTTAAAATAAATATTTGCACAACCCCAAAAAAGTTTTCAGTTTCAACTGGAAATATCTTGTTGCTGTACTGCCTTCCATTGAAAATATATATTTTTTTTAAATCGCCCATCATTGTATTCTATTGTATGTAACTCTAAGTTCTTCATGTGGATTTGGGTTTGGACTACTGCTATTTGGGACAAAAGGTGTATCAAACTGTGGTGAGACCAGCCACGATGTTTGGACTGGAGACAGTGCCATTGAAGAAAAGACAGGAAGCAGAGCTGGAATTCGCAGATATTGGATTGGATTTTCCTTTATTAGTCTCTTAGTGGAGAAATGTAAATTTCACTGCAGCAAAGTCATGAAAGGAATGAAAGTAGAAAAACAAAATACAGGAGCTGCTGGAAAGGCAGCCACTCTCGCGGCGCCATCTTGAGTCAAAAGAACAAAAAAAAAACTAAATAACAAATAATATGACAGCACAAAGACAATATTACAACACAAATACACAGAGTCATTCATTCTTAAGCACTATCTGTACACTCTTTGTTACATGAAGCAGTTCTACGTGAAAGAGGAGAGGATCAAAGCGTCTTTCCACCAGTGGATCAAGGATTGGATTGGATTGGATTGGATTTGCCTTTGGATTGGATTGGATTGGATTTGCCTTTATTAGTCTCGCAGTGGAGAAATTTACGTTTCACAGCAGAAAAATTATGAAAGAAATGAAAGTAGAAAAGCAAAATACAGGAGCTGCTGGAAAGGCAACCACTCAGGTTATCAATAAGCATCAACAACTTGTCTCAATAATTTGATTGTTTTCACCATTTCCATAACCCCTATACCTGCCTGTACCCATGAGATTTCAATTCAGATCTATTTCTCTTGTCAACAGAGCAATGGCGAAGCATGCTGGTCCTAAGTTGCCCGCCATTGTTGAGTGTTTATGCCCTACTTTGAACAACATTTATGAATGTCAGCGAATCACCGTCACAGCTTTCTTCTCTGAGGTGACAACGAGCGAGTTTTTCATGTGAAATATTTGAGTATTCACGTCTGTGTAAGCTCTCAGTCGTACAGGAGTGGTCCATCGATGAAAAGGTTTCTTCAACCGTCATCTGTACTTCTTTGAAGGTGTCGGACATTTCGCTTCTTCAGCAAACTAAAGTCTTATTGGTAGTTCAGGCCCTATATATATATATCCCTACTGTCCAGACTCTTCTATGATAGGCCCCCGCTCTCAGGTTGGGGGGAGCAGAAGACTACTCCCTGCCACTCCACTGATTTGTCCGACACCTTCAAAAAAGTACAGATGACGGCTGAAGAAACCTTTTCATCGATTTGAGTATTCACTATTTTTTGTTTTTTTTTTGGGGGATTTTCTTCAGATCAGGGGTGTCAAATCTGGTACTCGAGGGCAGGCGTCCTACATGTTTTCCAAGTCTCTTGATTCAAGGGAACAGGCTCAATGGACACACCTGATTCTAATGATCTGATCATCAGCTAGCTCTGTGGAAATCTGCCATGAGCCCGTTCCCTTGAATCAGGTGTGTTTCAATAGGGAGACTTGGAAAACATGAAGGACGGCGGCCCTCGAGGACCAGAGTTTGACACCCCTGCTTTAGAGTACTCCGAAACAAATGACTCTTTCTTACTAGCTCCTGAACCACCACGTGGCTACGGAGTTGATGTTTATTGACGTGTTAATGAATAACATGATGGAGAGGATATCAGATCCATGCTGCACTGTCCGCATGTTGGCCGTGCGGGGTCTCGGAAACATCGCTGTTGGATCACCTGAAAAGGTACACGTGGATGTGAATGCAAGTGTGAAAATTGGCAAAACTGGAGAAAACTCACTATTTCTTTCTTTCTTCTCTGTAGGTGAACAAGTATGCCAAAGAACTACTTGCGGCCATGAGTTCGGGCATGGAAGAAAAAGATGATCCAGGTAATTGTCAGGTTGGGCAACTGACTTGCAGTATGCGTGTGTTACAGGTGTTTCCTTTTCTTTGGTCGGAGACAGTAAATAGCTCTCATATCTCGGTCTTGGTTACTTTTCACAATGCAATAAAAATCTATACATCAATTTTTTTAACAACATAAGTGGTGCATATGCCCATCAGTTATTTTAGACAATAATTGACAAAGTAATAACAACAAAAAACATTTTCGTTTACGTAATAAAATGTCAATTAATTTACAATGAGAGCCCTACTTTGATTGTGTTTATTTTGATATTACTCTTTGGTTGTGCAGAGGTTGGAAGGTTAAACAGAAATGAGAGAACTGGGCTGTGACCCTCGTGAGGATAAGGAGATCAAATAAATTCATTGATAGTTATTTTATGACATGGTATTGGCTGTGATCTCTCTGTTGCTCTTATTGTTGCACTTACAAAATAATCCATGTACAAAAAACATAAATACAGTAAAGTCTCGTTATATCGATATCAGTTATATCGATAGTACTGCTTATTACGATACTATTTCTATGAACTCAAGGAGAAAATTACATGCCCGCAGGATCGGATTTATCGATAGTCCGGTTGTATCGATATTTTTTCCGACTCCCGAGAATATCGATATAATGAGACTTTACTGTAAATACAATTAAAATGAACAAAAATGTCAGTGACAGTTTTGAAGAAGATGCTTGCAGATACTAAAATATTAAAAGTGTCTTTTGTTTCGACAGTGTCAGCGCTTTAGGGGCTTAACAATACAAACATTTGGAACCACCCTCCAAAGTGGAAAAAGTCAAATATCTACTGTCATTTCGTTCTCCTATGCATGGCCTAAAAGTCCACTCTGATCTTACTCACGGCACGTACGCATTCACACAAGTGTGTCTGTGTGTACAGTACAGTATATGCTGTATATGTATATCTCTTCTTCTTTTCCTTTCGGCTTTTCCCTTCAAGGGGTCGCCAGAGCAAATCAGTGTCCTCCATCTTGAGATGTTTGATCTGCATGTTTGTTTTTACGTCTGATGCCCTTCCTGACACAACCCTCTGTATTTATCCGGGTATATACTGTATGTATATATGTATAGTGGGGCCTCGGCTTACGCACTTAATTGGTTCCCCAAGCATTACGGTTACAACACATTCCTAACAGGGCTGGTGAAAAAAAAATGCCTGTAAAGTCACAGAGACAGGTACTAACAGCAGCAACACGTTAGCACTGGCTACAAGGTCTGGGTACAAAAACATACCAAGTTACTGAGACACGGAAGAAATACATTCGCACTCACTAAGAGGGCATGTTACAAAAACATAGCAAGTTGTTAAGAGTCGTCCTCATCTTGTGTCGCATTAGAATAGCCTCAGATATTCCTCGCCACACACACTCTCATTCTCTCTTTGGTTGTTGCTGTAAGAGTTAAAGTCACTCCCGAGCTTGTGCTCTCCTCTCCGTCACGCAGCAGACGGGCTCTCGGAAACCTGTTGGTGATGCTTGATTTTTTTCACACTTCTCCACGCTATCAGGACCCACTAGCAGACTTGTGCAAAACTTGCTCTTTGAATACTTCAATTAGTCCAGAATATTTCAGCCTGGATCATCACCAGAACCTCCTCTTCTCACCGCATCACCCCTGTCCACCAAGAGCTCCACTGGCTCCCGGTCAAATATAGAATCAACTTTAAAATTCTTCTTTATACATTTAATGCTATCCATTAGCCTTTTACTGAGCGAGTTGCTTGTTCTGTAGCCACAAAGGGACATATGTCTTCTTGTGCCGGTTCCAAGCCCGGATTAATACAGAGGGTTGTGTCAGGAAGGGCATCCGCCGTAAAAGCTTGGCCAAAACAAACATGCAGATCAAACCTCTCAAGATGGAGGACACTGATTTGCTGTGGCGACCCCTTGAAGGGAAAAGCCGAAAGGAAAAGAAGAAGGTGTAGCTCCCTCTGTTTCTATTTATAATTGTATTTTAGTTATTATTGTATCTATGCTTGCCTGTGACTGTAAAGTGTCCTTGAGAGCTTTGAAAGGCACTTGAAATGAAATGTATTATTATTATTATTATTGTAATACGGCCAGTTTTGGTAAACAGCTGGTTAGACAAGCCTCCCATTTAACTCGGAGGGCTGCTTTAAATGCACGATACACACGCGGAATTACATTCAACTTGCGTCTTCCTCTGTACATATATTCGCCGTGTCTCACTCTTACCTTTAGTGCTCGATCGCCCCATGGCGGGCGTTCGATAAAATGCATAAATTGGCTGCATCGTTGCATAATCCGCAGGGTTGAAAGCTTGTGACAAAAGTTGCGGTTTATAGTCTGGAAATTACCATACATGCATGCATGTATACATGCATACCTGCATACATACTGTACGTACACACTACATACATACATACATACATATATTCATACATAGTGTACATATTTTCATACACACTGTACATATTCATCCATGTATACATACACACTGTTCATATTCATACATGTATACATACATACTGTTCATATTCATACATATATACATACATATGTATATTGTATGCATGCATGTCCCTTCATCAAGGCCGACTCATCGTGGTCGAGGCGGAGTGCATGCAGTTCACCAGTCCTGGGCAAGTGTAGCACAAAACGTGCTGTATGGCATGTCACAAAATGCCAGTGAATGCCAGGATAGGGTGTGAGATACAAGAGTTTTTGTGTAATGTTTTCGAAACGTGTTCCTATGTGAATCTCAGGACTGCAGCCCAGTATACTTTGTTGATTTGCCAATTGGTTTGGAACCGAACCATAATTTCTTTGTCTTGGTTAATTAAAATGACAACTCATCCATTGTACCTGGACTTGATGCCACTGTTTGGTATTTTTTTGTGTGATCTTTTTGTAGGCAAACTGATTACTCTTGAGGCAATGTCTGGTTTGTCAAAAGTTCTTCTCTACTTGGATAAGAAGAATGTCCACCTACTGGTGGTTTACATATTCATGAGGATTAAACCATTTTTAGAGAGTGTAAGTTGAAAAATGATTTGCACATCAGTGAAATTCGTATATAAGAGACATGCTCGCCTGTACTTGTGCGCTTCCAGGAGAATGATGAGATTCGCTGTGCTTCTATTCACCTTATGGGAAAACTGTCCAAGTTCGGTTCTGGAGAGCCAGTGTTCAAAGACCAGATACACAACGTTTTGGTCAGCCTCCTTTTACACTTGGTTGATCCAAACCCACATGTAGTCAAGGTAGAAAAGACGTGGCCGGTTGTGCATCAATTTGTGGCACTGTCCCTGAGGAACAATTGCTTGTTCTACGAATGTGCTTTCATTTGTTTTCAGGCATGCAAGTATGCGATGCGTGTGTGCGCTCCAATGGTGGGTTCGGAGCAGATCACAGCCATGTTTCAGAACCACCTCCATGAGGACAAGAGCTTGCACTATGGGGAGTTCATCAACGATCTCACCAAGTATCTGGTGAGACCTACTGACAGATAAAATCTTCACGTGCTAATGAAGACAGGCTAAACAAAGAACTCGGGCAGATTTTTCAAAATAGGGCTAGGCTGAATGTGTGCTGTGCATGTCCTTGGACTGACTTTCGACCAGTCTCTGTAAGGTTTAGCCCACATTTTCCAGAAAGCCAGCAAGAGTAGGTAGGCTCCAGCTCACCCGTGACCTGAATGAGGTTGGCGCAAAATAAAACGCTAGATGTTTTCAGCCTGGTCGTACATATTTGGTTTGAGAGTATTGCTATGTAGAAATCTCTCTTTTCATGAGAATACGTTTGGTGTTTTTGTAGATCCAAGACTTCCCGAGCATGCTGAACTTCTACCACATTTCCGTTCTACAGTTCTTCAAGAGCAACTGGTCTGAAGTCCGAGCGGGAGCTGCAATGTTCATAGGTCTGGATGTGGTACTTCAGTCCCTGATCGCTCAATGACAGTCTCAAAATCAAGCTCTTGTGGTTTTTTATGCAAACTTGTTCAGAGACGCTAATATGTCTGTCTGTCTTTATCAGGGTTTCTGCTGGGGAACCTTCCCGAGGAGCATTACGCTCACCTCAACATGGGCACCATCACTAAAGGTGAAGCAGCTGTCACATATTTTTAATAAAACACAATACTCATTATTATGTGGGAATACAGTCCAGACACATTGGTGATCTGTATTTCTGGGGGTGGTGGTGTGTACTAAAAAAATTCATTCAAACATATGAACTCCGCAGAGTAGCTTATTCACCATTTGTTGGGCAACAATTAACGTGTTTTCTTTAAAATGTCATGTCAGCATTCTTTATATACTGTATACAAACTGTAGCATAGAAAAAAAAATTAAAAACGTCGTGTTACCTTTACTTCTAAATGAAGTCCATGCGCCGATACTTCTGAAGAAAGGCATCAATACCTTCTTTGTAGAAACCTTCCTTATCTTAAGTTTTAAGTCTCTCTATTTCTTTCAATTTAGATATGTAATCCTCCATTCTGAAAATAAGGCCAAGCAACACAAAAAAAATGACTGGATGGTTGCACTTAACTTGCTTACTGTTTACTGTAGCTTGCTGTCACTAATTCTATTATTCTGCAGCTGAGGAGGCGCATGAAGAATCTCTGTAATCACCAGCGCCCGCTGTCATGAGGCAGGATAACTGTGTGCCTCACCTATGCATTATATACACCAGCTAAACTGTAGAAATTTAGTTCATATACTAAAAGTGTTTTGAACACTAATAGTGATATGCAGAGGGACAGCAATGCGGTCTCACTGCAAAGCAAGCCAGCACAGTTAGCATAGATGAAAAGGTTTCTTCAGCCGTCATCTGTACTACTTCTGAAGGTGTCGGACGTTTCGCTTCTTATCCAAGAAACTTCGTCAGTAAACTAAAACTGTATGACTGAGAGCTTACACAGACGCACAGTTAGCATAGTCATTGCGCAATCCATGGTGAGGCGCATCCGGCTGCTGCCTCACCGCTCGTCTCTACTTAGTATTTGAACAGTAAATGTGAAAATTCAGCGATGTAGAAAAAAAAATCCAAAGATAATGAAGTTAAATGGAAAACAACTTTAAAGTACAAATCACAAAATAAATATCACTGTTTAATTTATTTTTTCATTTGATATTTCCATGATGACAGGTGAGGCACAGACTCACCTCTGCCTCCCCTGACTGCACGTCACTGATGTGTGTGTGTGTATATGAATATTCATCCTCAGGCCTTGTGATGCTGCTTCAAGACCCCGACGCTGTGGTAAGAGTGAAGGCTGCCGAGGCCATGGGACATTTCCACTGATGCAAACATCCGCCTGTGAAATAGCTGGAAAGTGGGCATCAACATGAATGAGTCCAATGGTTTTTAAATGGTCATGGCTGCAAAACTGCCATCTGCAATCCATGAAATGTCAACTTCGGGTTTTAATGACCTCATACAAGTGCCACCACGCTCACGTTGACACCCTCCGGCACGCATAGCTTTATTCACCATGTTTTCACACTGCACTTAAGAGTAAAGAGAAAGTGTCCATTTCTAATTTAGCAACCAAAGACAGTGGTTCGTATCAGAGGCATGGAAGTGACACACTGTATACCTGTCACACCAATGCAATTTTTTTTACTATCAATGGAAATAATTATGTTTATAAGAATAAAAATAGTTTCTTCGAATATTATCTGTATGACTGATGTTTCTAAATCCAAAAGTAGACTTTTACATGGGTATTGATGTATTTGTTTATTATGAATATTATGATAATAATATAATAGTCATGTTTCACTCATATAAATCTACAATTCAGGAGGCCGGGTAGTTGAGTGGTTAGCGCCGCAACTTCATGGTGCAAAGTCACAAGTTCAAACCCCGCTCCGGTCTCCCTATGTGTAGTTTGCATGTTCTCCTATGTCTGTCGGTCTGTCTGTCTGTCTGTCTGTCTGTCTTCTCGTCCTCCGTTTTGCTCCCATTTTGGATAATGGGAGGCTTATTGAACACTCAAAATTGTCCGTCAGTGCGAGCGAATGGTTGTTCGTGTCTGTGTGCCTTGCGATTGGCTAGCAACCAATTCCGGGTGTCCCCCCACTTGATGCCCGAAGACGGCTTGGATAGGCTCCACCACCTGCCGGTGAAGAAAAAAAAAGAAAACTCTACAATTCCCCTTTACTTGGAGTTATTTTGTGATTTCATGTTTTTTGATGTGGCCAAACTATCACCTCTGGTTCAAGCTGCTGGAATTTGTACATGCAAGTGTGTCACCCCGGGTGATCCTGAATGAACGTCACTGAGCCGTAGTTGTTTTTAAAAGATCTCATGATGTTTTATTCCTCAAGTTCATGCCATCTCTAATTGTAGCATGCCAGCCAGTAGACATTTGAGAATTTCATTGTTACATTTTATTGTGCTACAATGTCACACTTTATAGAGAGGAAGCCGATGCACTATTTACCCTTTAATTTGAGAACAAGCCAGATTATTTTTTGCAAAAATGTCTGAGAAACCAATCGATATCACAACCAATGTCATTTGTGCGTTTGTGTTTTTCTTTTCCCATGTCACTGCGCGCACAGGTGTAGCCGGTTGTATCTCAACCTTGTGAATGTGTGAATAATCAAACAGTTGGGATAGGGAGCTATTTTTTTTGAAAGGAGCAATTTCCTCTTTAGTTTTTCTGTTGCACTTGAACATCTGCAATTTTACCTTTAAAAAATATGTCAACAAAGAAGTTCCATTTTTACATTCCTATCCTATGGCTAGCTCTGATGAAAAGGTTTCTACAGCCGTCATCTATACTTTGAAGGTGTCGGACGTTTCCCTCCTCATCCAAGAAGCGGTGTCAGTAAACAAAAATTTGCTGGTAGCTCTGGCCTAGCCCTATGTTCAGTTCAAATTCTTGTTTCTCATCTGGTTCTGTGTTCAACGAAGTTCTGTGATAAAAATACGTATCATCGAGGACGATAGATGGTGAACAACAAAACTACTTTATTCTAGTGAGACAAAAAATACAGAGAACATCTCTCGTTGGATCAGGAAGCGAAGGCAGGAGCACACAGAACAAAGAGCACAAAGAAAGACAGGACCTCCCGCTCGGACTAGTTTTGAACGTCCACAGCAGTGATCTGTTGTCCAATCAGCTACGGACAACTCTGTGTTGGGAGAACATAGACTGAAACTTGATACTTGTTACATCCTGCTTTCAAAACTGTTCAACTAATATCTTTATTATTCCATGTAACGTGAGTTTGTTACGTGACCAGCTCCCGTGTAGCGGAGCCATTTTCATTTTCAGAGGCTAGCTCGTGTGTAGCAGATGAGATTGAAGTGTTTGTGTTAAAAGGTAAAAATGGGAAGCAGAAGAAGATTGATGACTTTTTTAAATTGTATACATAATACAGTAAGATGTAAGCGTTGCAGTTTCCCTGTTGTGTTATGTACATGCCCATTGTACTGTATATGAATGCAATCGTTTTTTGCAACAATGTTTCTTGTTTTGTCTGCTGAAGCGTGATGATTTTGAAAATTACCATACATTCCATACTGTGTATTAAAGGACAACTGATGTCACTTTTTATTCAAATGCAAAACACCAATAAAAATGACTTCACGCCAAGACGACGTCTTGCATTGCTTGTGAATCCAAACAATGGCTTCAGATTCGGATAATATGCTTTCTTGTTACACATCCAGTTATGAATATGATTCAAATAAGTGTTTAGCAGCAGTATTTATTCATATTTTTTCCACTTATAAATGTACAGTACACAATTTAGCCAAAATCATTTCGCCCCCTGTAACATTATAATTAATTTTGATTTGGGAAGTGGAAATCCGGTGTCATAAATCTTCTTTTTATGATTATTATTTACATTTTCCAAAACCATCAATACGTTTTCTCATATAAGCCAACTCCATTGTTTTAAATGCACTGGGGTGATTTGAATGCACAAGATAATGCCAAACATGCCTTTAGAATGACACAACAAACAAATGATGCTCTGCTTAAAATTAACAATATCAAGAATTAGATGTCTGAATAATTCTCAGAAAGTAAATTATAGTAACAAAAGGCAGAAAATGGCAAATAGCGTCCTTTAGTGATTGGAACTCAATTCCTGAGTGTTTGTTGCCACCATCTTGTGTCATTTACTTCCAAGCACCAAATACAATTTTACGCATGATGCAAGAGTGTCAATCATTTTGGTCTTAATCACTACCGGCATTCGCTTATGTCACATTTGGCCACTTGTGCACTGCGAGTCGGACATATCGAGGGGGGGCTTTGTGACAATGTTAACGACTGCGTCTGCACTGAAGGCACGCCTCTAGGAGATTTCCAACGCCTCTGCGCTGCGCCTCCCAAAATCCATCCAGCCCTCGTAATCTCGGTCCTTTATCCTGTGCTCAGCCGCTAGACCGCTGGCTCGGCTGGCAATGGAGGTTCTGCTTTGGTAGGGCATGCCTAGAAGAACCCAAGACAACCGGGTATCAGCATCACCGCGATTTTCTACAATGATGCATGTATTCTTACTTAGATTGAGCCAAGGCGCATATTTGACATCGGAAAAATCTCACGACACGCTATCAAATGTAAAAAAAAAAAAAGTAATTGGAAATGTGTGCTTGTTTGCTTGAACGATTAGGCTGTTGTATGAATGGAAAGCAGCTGATAAACAGATTATGTTGACCATACACAATGAATCTTTTTTCAAATGTTCTTCTCTTTTTCAACTACATTATGCCTTTGTGGTACAGTATTTAATTTTCTAATGTAAAAGATTGACCGACAGAATCTTGGGCAATACGGATTTGACCATGTGTTGAGCTTTCTATCACGATGTTTCAGAAAAAAACAAAACATTATTTTCTGAACCTCACCTTTAATCAATAATAATAATAATAATAATTCAAAAAATCTATTCGTTGTTGAACCTACCCCTTAATTATTATTAATAATAATAATAATCATAATAATGATTCAAAAAATATATTAGTTGCTGAACCTAACTCCTAATTATTATTAAGAAGAAGAAGAAGAAGAAGAAGACGACCCAATGTGCCGGAGGAGAAAAAATAATACATAATTTTGGGGTTATCTTGACCATGGTCCAATGGCACACTCAAAGATTTCTCACGTACCATTGTGCTATAGCAGAGTGTTTGGGAAAAAATGTATAATGCATCCCCAGCTGTCAATGTATGATCGATTGATTGTTGATGATCACGTCACCACCTAAGAAAGCTGAAAATACTGAGTTTGTCATTGGGCTACTCACAAAGTCACTTATCCAACAGCAAAAAAGGATGACGCGGGAGTGAATTTTCATTCCCGTTCCCACTCCCACAAAGAAAAGAAACACATTCAAAATACAATAAAATAACTCTGGTGACCAAAACGACATCCACTCGTGGACTGCTTGCTATTTTGGAGCTAAGCAACATTTTTTGTGCAATATGGTATATGGAAAAAACTGGGATCTCAGATTCTGTCTCTTCCTGTGTAATATTTTATCCCTTACCATCCAGATCCGAGGATTAAAGTTAAGATTGACTCTCAGTCGACGGGAATTCTTCTGGTTATCGAGAATATTATTAACTTCTATTCTTTGGTACCTGCTTGAAATACTCAACATGTTTGCTGTTTTGTGCTTAGGCAGGTTCAAGTCCTATCCCAAATAAAAGTAGGGTTTTGCTCCTTTCTTGTGCCATCTTGTTGCTCAGGAAATATGTTGAAATGCGGCAAAGTGTATGATTTTGTCAGGCCAAAACCCAAAGTAGTGCTTTGCCATGATCTCAAATACTTTGTATTTAGACTATGTAACTAAGACTTTACCGCTATTTTCTTGAGTCACTGTCCGTCGTGGGTCATAATAATGCCTGTAAGGCAGTGGACCAAGTTATGAGCCACTATACCGTAGCGTTGACTTACCTGAGCAATGTGATGTCTTGAAATTTTAGAGAAATGTCACGCGTGAACATAAGCTGATCATGAAAGCGTAAAAGGAAAAGCTTGATCGATGGAAACAAAAGGCGGGATAATAGATCGAAGGCAGAAAAAGCAAGAGTGAAGCGGCAAATGGCAGAACTGCAGCCCAGCATTAGTAGACGCAAAGTGAGCTGGTAATTTTTTTTCTGTTTGCAAAGTGAATCATCACGCACCTTTCCTGGAGAGGAGTCTGACCAGGAGCTGACTCAAGGTGTTTAAAGCCTCGCCGTCTTCAGGAGATTGGTTGTAGTTGGACTGCTGCGCCAAGGGGAGCGTTCCAGCCGAGCGGGCCTGCCGTGTATGGTTGTATAACTGGCCGCCCGACACGAGGGTCTCGGCATCGGATCTATTATTCTCTGTCATCTGGACATGATAAGGGATCTGTGTCTCTCACGCATTCTTTAAAAAATATTACTTATAACTGGGATGAGAATGACAAATGAGAAAAAAGTCTGAAAAAAAAGGTGGGGGAGGGGGTGCGCACACCACATCATATACTGTTGTCAGGGATGAGAATGACAGATGATAAAGTGTTAGTGTTAAATAATAAGAAGCGAAACGTCCGACACCTTCAAAGAAGTACAATTGACGGCTGAAGAAACCTTTTCATCGATGGACCACTTCTGTACGACTGAGGGCTTACACAGACATATATACACACACACACACACACACACACACACACACACACACACACACACACACACACACACACACACACACACACACACATATATATATATATATATATATATATATATATATATATATATGTGATTTCAAAAAAAAATTAAATGTATTATTTAAAATAATTTGTGATTATACTCACCATTAATATGAATGGTTTTCTGTTCCTCATGATTAGTAAAAATCCAGCCAAATAAACTATCGGAAGAAAAGTCCGTACATACCAGGTTACTGCTAGCTAGCCTGCACTCTGCTCATTGGCTTGCACGCTAGCTTTCTGCTGCCTGTCGCAGAAGTATATTGATACTAACGTTAGCATGGGGCTTGTGAAAGTGCCACTGACATTCGACTGTTTCATAAATGGTATTGTTTCATTCCAAATTAGAATCACGGCAGAACTCTCCACAAAGGCGAGTCCTTCGGTCCATTACCCAATTTTATTTACTCTTCCTCTTATTCAAAAGGGGGCGTTTTCGTGTTTTGACATCCACGGCACCCAAGTAGTATCATCCAATCAAAATTGCGCTTTCCGCCAATACAAGCCGAGACAGGAAATAAATAGCGAAAAGTTTAGTTCTGTTTCTGCGAGCGAGATGCAATCATCAAAAGACTCCGTGGAAGGTGGGCAATTGGAAAACTGCCCACCCCTCCAGCCCCGAAATTTTCCAAACGGATGTGTGCTTTTCCCGAGAATTCATTTGGTCTGAAAAAGTCGGAAATCCGCCGATCAGAGGAAAATTCTCATCCCTGTTATAATAATGTGACGTGTGTGTGTGTGTGTGTGTGTGTGTGTGTGTGTGTGTGTGTGTGTGCGTGCGTGTGTGTGTGCGTGCGTGTGTTTGTGCGTGCGTGTGTTTGTGCGTGTGCGTGTGTCACTTACAGGCGATCTTGATAGCTGACTCAAGGAGACCTTCGAGGCAGCAGCCAGGAAAAGGAGCACGTAGATAATTACATTCATGCCTGAACAGGAGAGAGGTGAGAGTGGGGAATAAAAATGAAAGTTTGACGACATTACTTTAAAACCAGCAGTCTATCTGCTCTCCAAACAACGGTTGCTCCCCAGCTGAGAGGATCACACAATCACAAGTCGAGTGGTGAAAGGAAAAAGCAGTGCAAAGCAAAGAGGTTGTGGATTGTGGATTACATACACAATCTAAACTGCAGTATCAAGCCTATCGTAAAGTACCACAACCAATACTCTTTAATTTCGGATTTTGTTGACGTGTGGTTGACCTTCGACAATATCTTTCATTTACTGAAGACAAAAAGCAAAGTACTCCAATCCACAGGAAAAGATTTGACACCAGATGACGCATTCCGTCTTGTGTCTAGCAAATGTTATCCCCATTCAAATTCAAACGAAATCTGTCATTGAGCTGTCTCGTTTCTTTTTTGGGATGCAAATAGTCCTTCATTCAATGCTTATAAAAATCCTATTTGCGGCCAATCATTTATTCTTCAAATAGTCGTGTGGATGTCCTTCAACATCCACTTGTCTTCACTCTCCTCTCCTCTTCACGTGTGCATTCTCTTTACCATCACTCTGCATTTTTAAACAAACGCTGGGAAAATCAAAACACGATGTCCAATAAAGGCCACTAAATATAGATTCAATGGCCCCAATCAGTTATTGATAGATTCTTTTTGAGTGATCATCACTTTGCTGCTGTGAAATGTAAATTTCTCCACTGTGAGACTAATAAAGGCATATCCAATCCAATCCAATCCATCTTGTGTCTAGTTTCAATGGTTCACAGAATTCAGTGACATATTTAATCTTTTTTTTTAATTCAACAAAATTTAACTCTTTTCCTTCTTCAGCCTCCTTCTTTAATTTTTTTTTTTTCCCCCAAGATGGCGGCGCGTGAACATTCAGCGGCTCCCCTCTCCCGGCAAATTGGCGTTTTCATGTTTATGTTTGTTAAGTAATTATAAGTGCCTTGCATGCTGGGTCCGAGAGGACAGTAATTTCATCTGTGCTGTATGTCATGCATATTAGCATATTTGACAATAAAGCTGACTTTGACTTTGACTTTGACTTTGACTTTGAACCTGTAATCTGATCATATGATAAGCTGTCCACTGTGGTAACCGCTGTCCCTCAAAGAGTTCAATTTAATCCAGTATCATGCTTCAATTTAAATGCCATATATTTTAAAATGGGGTTCCACTTGGAAAAAACAAACACATTGAAAACATAAATTCGATAGAAAGCCCAAAAGTAACACAAAATAATTATTTTTCTAATACTTACCTGCAGCCATGTGTGCCGATGAAGACGTTGAAAATATTTTTTTGCTTCAGTGGTCAGGTTGTGAGTGCATGAGAGAGAAGATGCAATGTTTTATACACACACAGGAAGGGGTGGGGCCCAGCCATGGAGGCGGGGCCTCTCTGAAGCCAGTAATGCACGCAAACACACAAACAGGCATTGACGTCTACACACAGATGTGCTCAAAGCACATATGCGTGACAATCCATAAATAAACCGCAAAAGTCATTGGCTTGTTGGAAGCTTCAATCTGTTTCCCTCTCAATGTTTGTGGTGACAACAATTGTGTTGCACACAGGTGCCATTTCAATTTTGGCGAGGCCAAAGAGGTGACGGACAATGAATCCCACAGGAATTGTTTACATATGTCAGGTTACCACTGTGAAAGCAAGCAAACGTTGTATTTTCCGGCGCACCCCAATGAATGATGTATTTTCAAACTTTTTTCATATACAGTACTGTACAAGGTACACCAGATTAGTGGAGTGGCAGCTTCAATGAATGAAAGAAGTTTTGCAAATATAATACAAGGATACCTCATTTTCCGAACTTAATTGGTTCCCAGAAAGTGTGTGTAAGGCAAAAAGTTTGTCTTCCAAACATTTATTTCCCATAAGAAACCATTAAAATGAGAATAATCCGTTCCCAGGTCCCCATAAAATATAGTTTTCTATTAAATAAGCCTTAAAGTACAACCGACGCCTCCGGACAAGTTGTGTCCATAATTTATGAAATCACTTCAAATGACTTCTACTGAGCGTATTTTACAAAGATTCCACAGCATATAGCTAGATTTTACGTTTTATGACTCGCGCTGAATATTCAGGAAGCCTTGTTTTTGAGTTGGTGACGATACCTTCCGTGACGTCACGGTAGGTATCGTCACTGACCGAGAAAGCGACACACAATGCATTTTCGTTACTTTGTTTGGTCTGAAAACATCGTTTTCATCTGTGTTGATGGCGAAATTAGAAGGGAAACACACAAATAACGCGACGGTGAATCGTTGTGAGTTGCACCAAGACTACTATTTGATACTCGCTGACACAAATTCCCAGCAGACAAATCAGCCCACTTCCAACGGAGCTTGGGCGTGATCTTGTGCATTTTCTAGGACGCTACATTGGTGTCATTGACGGCTCGAATTTATATGGGAGGACTTCTTTTCAGATACCTCAAAATTACAGGGAATAACTTCTTTAATCGATTGCAAACATTTATGCTTTCCCCTTCAGAACTATTTGAATCATATTCATAACTGGATGAGTAACAAGAAAGCATCTTCTCTGAATCTGAAGCCATTGTTTTGATTCTCGAGCAAGGCAAGACATCTTGGCGTGACGTCACGAACAAGGGGGCAGGACCTTCGGAAACTGACACTTTCTGACCTCATTAGTGGCAGTTTTGGGCAACTTTAAGTCATTTTTATTGGTGTTTTTCATTTGACTAAAAATATCAGCCTGCGTGTTTTGGGTATTTTAGATGCTATAAACGTTTTTTTTTTATGTCAGTTAGGAAACAAAAAAATGGTGTCGGTTGTCCTTTAAAACTACACAAAATCCTTTTTTTATGTATAATAAATGTGCTCGTGTATTGTAAAGAAATAAACTGAACTGTATAATAAAGTTGTTTTATTTACCTTTGTGATGGTCGTTGATATAGTTGCCTATTGATGATATCCCAGTGAAGTTGCCGTGCTTTCTCGGCGATAATACCCTCACTCACAATGTCCCATGCTAGCTGCTTTTCGTTAATCCAAATTAACAGAAAATTTTCAACCTCTTCTTCCCTGAGACCGTAGCTTATAAAACACGGAAATACCCTTAGCCACACACACACCTTTAATAGCTTCCTTGTTCTTAAGGATGGTAGCAATGGTCGACTTAGCGTAATGGTATTGGGACGCTAAGTCACACAAACACACACCTCGTTTGTGTTTTTCGATGATCTCCTTCTTCTGCTCGACCGTAATTTTCTTTTTTGTCCTCTTCAGCTTAACACAAGCCTGTGGTGGAGTCTTTTTCTGTCCCATAATAGCAAAAGTACTCCACTCGATAACAAACCACGTCCGCTCTCAAAGAAAGCTGGTAACGGAAACTTGTACGCCAGTCACCGTGGTGCTGTTCGACCGTGTGGTTCTGTGTCCATCCGCCGAAAACTAGTCCGCCAGCAACCGTGCCGCTGTGAATTTATATATATATATATATATATATATATAGTATATATATTTATATAAATATATATATATATATATATATATATATATAAATTTCTGTCCTCTCAGACCCAGCATGCAAGGCACTTATAATGACTTCAACAAACATAATAAACACGAAAACGCCAATTTGCAGGGAGAGGGGAGCCGCTGCGTGTTCACGCTATATATATATATATATATATATATATATATATATATATATATATATATATCAATTTGGATCGTTCATACAATAGCCTGCTTCGGCAAAACAGGTTAGGCAACATTTGTAATGCTGATGAGGTGATACCGGTGGGAGTGGGGCAAATAGGCCAGTCGTTAGTCAGGAATGTAAGGGCCAAAAGGAGTGGTCCTCTGCTCCCCCCAACCTGAGAGCAGGGACCTATCATAGCTGTGTCTGGCGCCGCCATGTCTGGACATTAGGGTATTATAAATAGGACCGATATGACCAGTCAGACTTTAGTTCGCTGACGAAGCCTCTTGGATAGGAGGCGAAACGTCCGAAACCTTCAAATTTGTACAGATGACGGCTGAAGAAACCTTCTCATCGATATATATATATATATATATATATATATATATATATATATATATATATATATATATATATATATATATATATATATATAAGGCACGCAACATTATACTATTTCTTCTACAGGGGGATATGGAGTTGTGGCTCCTGACAGGAGTTGCGAGACCCGTGGTGGCTCAATATGACTTCACATATAAGGCGCACCTGCGAATAAAGCACAAGGTCATCTTTTGAAGAAAATGATACGTGTTTATATTTTTCTCTGGTGAACGTTCCTGTGACTGTGATGAAAGTTACCGAAATGTTCCCAAAGAGAATCATAAGCTAATTCTTTTTTTTTCAGGTCTTTCCCAGGTCTTTCCCAGTTTATGAGCGATGTGTGTGCATGCGTGCGTGTACTTGTGTGCATGTGTGTACGTGTATGTGTATGTGTATGTGTATGTGTGTGTGTATGTGTGTGTGTATGTGTATGTGTATGTGTATGTGTACGTGTATGTGTAAGCGTGTGTGTGTGTGTGTGTCTGTGCGTGTGTGTGTGTCAATGTGTGTGTCTGTGTCTGTGCATGTTTGATGTCAAAATGAGAAAAAAAGTATTACAGTAAAGTCTCGTTATATCGATATCGGATATATCGATAGTCCTGGTTATATCGATACTATTTCTATGCACGCACGGAGAAAATTACATGCAAACAGGGTCGGATATATCGATAGTCCCGGTTATATCGATATTTTTTCGGACTCCCTTGAATATCGATATAACGAGACTTTACTGTAGTTAAAAATGTATGTTTGGTTGTTGTAGTTTTCATGTCACAAAGAGAGTACAGAAAATGCTGAAGAATGAATGACTGTCTGTGTCTTTGTGTTGTCATATTATTTGTTATTTAGTTTTTTTTTTACTTTATGTTACATCCGGGTTGAGTGAACGCTGGCGCGTGTGGCTGCGGCTGCTCACCCGCAAAAAAATATCCTGTAACTGTCCTTGAGAGTTTTGAAAGGCGCTTATGAATGAAATGTATTATTATTATTATTATTATTATTATTATTATTATTATTATTATTATTATTATTATTATTATTATTATTATTAAGTTCAAAATGTTGTGATGAGAGGCAAGAATGAGGAATGAGGCAGAAAGATGGTTTAATCTTTGGGACAAAATGAGGCCTACTGACAAGATGGCACCGGGGGAGCGATGATGGTGAAAGCGACATCAGCCCTCTGCTGTTGGGAGAGGATTTATTAACATCAGTGTATGTGATGTTGTATTATGAAATGACGAATGAAATGAAAAAGACCGTGAATTCAAGACTTTCACAATTGACTGGGAGAGAGGCAGACGACACCGTGGGCTGGATTCATTCAACATCACTTGCAGAAAAGCTGAAAGTACAATGTGAAAATAAATCAAGGACAGAGTGAGGAGAACAAAATCACAGGTTTCTCGCAAATGTGATTCAAGTTGAAAGGAATGTCAGCGACGTAACGTCAACGTCACAAAGTCGTTTGACGTTTGGTGTTAATGTTGAGAGTCTGAAGAAGGCAATGATGCTTCCCATGCAAACCAAATACAGCAGAATGAATGTTTGAGTGGAAAAATGCCGGTGCTCTTTGCGTACCTTAATGGTAAAAGCCACACATGTAGGTTGCACGCTGTCTTGGGAATAATGTGATGCGTGGTTTTTAAAAGCTCTCAACTGACCGCTCGAGCCCAAGTATTAGCCGGGTTCTTGACATCTTTATTCACAGCATTCAATCGCCTGGCACAATGCATTTGAAGCATTTTTAATGCTTATAGATTTGGTTTCAGTTGAAGTCAAAACCAAAATTCAACCTCTAATAAACAATTGCTCATCGCTCACTCCAAAAATGAGTCATCGTAGATTCAACGTTGGTCCTTTGTGCTATCTTCCACTCTTGTTAGTCCATTCCTGTAGAAATGGGCACATTATTTCTTTGCTGGCTTTCTGTTGTCATTTTAGTTTACTAACTGTCAAAATTTAAGCCCACTGATGGATCTTCATTTGTCCTCTGGCTTAACTGACTGAAACGCATTTTTCAGAGGCTCACCCCCCCCCCGCCTTTTGATGTACTGTCCCCATTAAAACAACTCAACCTGCAATTTTGACAAAACAAATGGCAGCAAACATGACATCACAAATCTTTGTGCCAAACTTTGTCTTATCATTGTCAAAGACCATGCAACTAATGACTAGACCAAGGATGGGCAAACGTTTTGACTCGCGGGCCGCAATGGGTTCTAAAATTTGACAGAGGGGCCGGGCCAGGAGCATTTGGAGGGAGTGTTTGGGCCGGAAATACTAAACCTAAAGAATTAAAGGACAACCGACGCCTCCGAACAAGTTATGTCCATAATTTATAAAATCACTTCAAATGACTTCGACTGAGTGTATTTTACAAAGATTCCACAGCATATAGCTATATCAGAATCAGAATCAGAATACCTTTATTCGTCCCGCAATGGGGAAATTATAGTTTACGTTTTAAGACTCGCGCTGAATATTCATGAAGTCTTGTTTTCGAGTTGATGATGATCCCCATGTGACGTCACGTTTGGACCGCCCCTGACCGAGAAAGCGACACACAATGCATTTTGCGGTACATTGTTTGGTCTGAAAACTTCGTGTTGATCCGTGTTGATGGCAAAATTAGAAGGAAAACACATAATGTGATGGTGAATCCTTGTGTGTTGCACCAAGACTACTATTTGATACTAGTTGACACAAATTCCCAGCAGACAAAAAAGCCCATTTCCAACGGAGCTTGGGCGCCATCTTCTGTATTTACTGGGTGCTACATTGCTGTCATTGACGGCTCGAATTGACATGGGAGGACTCCTTGAATCAATTGCAAACATTTATGCTTTCCTCTTCAGGCTTATTTGAATCATATTCATAACTGGATGAGTAACAAGAAAGCATCTTCTTCGAATCTGAAGCCATTGTTTTGATTCTCGAGCAAGGCAAGACATCTTGGCGTGACGTCACGAACAAGGGGGTGGGACCATTCATTTTGAAGTCATTTTTATTGGTGTTTTTCATTTGACTAAAAATATCAGCCTGCGTGTTTTGGGTATTTTAGATGCTATAAAAGTTTTTCTGATGTCAGTAGGAAACAAAAAAAATGGTGCCGGTTGTCCTTTAAACGTAGTGTCATAGCACATACTCATAGCACATACTCATAGCACAGTAAAAACACTACAACAGCAATTTATTAACTATCTTTCAAATGTGAAACATATCCCTGATCAATTAATAAATTTGTCTCAAGGAATGTGCAAGATATGGCATTTACAGACTATTTCGCGGATACTGGTAGGAAGAAATGGAAATAGATTAAAATAACATATGCACTGTGATTTATCAAGATTGCGTCTGTTTTTAATAAGTTTCAATCGACGGTGCAAAGTTAAGAAATCAACATTTATTGAAAAATTTAATCACTTTCAACATTCAAAACATATTATTACAGAACGAAATATTCAAGCTTAATAATACATATAACGAAATCATGGACGGATTGTCCTGACCTCGAGCTCCACAAACTCGCCACGGACGCCCTCGCCTTCACGCGCAAACAGTACACGTGTACCGTCGCCAAGCACACAAACATAGGCTACCTGCAGTTGAAATTTGCATACTCGGCACGGCAGCCAATCAGAAGTCTGTTTCTTAGCGTTATAATGTTGTGCATTTGCATATCATTTTCCAAAATAGATGCACAGAACCTCAGCCCAGAAGAAAGATTCAAAAGAAGCTAACAACATGTGTGACGCTAAAAAACGTAAATTTATATAAAACCGTGACTGTAAAGTGTATGTGAGAGTTATGAAAGGGGCTTAGTGGCTTGTAGCTGGCAATGCAAACATTGCGTTGTGCACCATGGTGACAAATGACTACTGCAGTGCAATCTGCAGCCTTGGACATTTGCTGTAAATTAAGCAAGGTAACATTTGTGATAGGTACAGCCTTAATTAATATAAAAAACTTAATACTTTGTGACAATGTTTTCTTTTGTGATTGCTGATCTTATCGTGTTTCAAGTTGTGAAAAACTGGGCAGGCAACTTTTCAGAGTTGTCTGCCCTTTTGTCCGCTACCTTTTTTGTCACGAGTTTCAGACACTGTTTTCACTATAATTTGGACATGTTCGGCGGGCCGGATTAAAAAGCCTAACGGACCGTATGTGGTCCCAGGGCCGTAGTTTGCCCATCCCTGGACTAGACATTAATGGACAATGCTTGTGTTGCTAAACAGTTAGGGAACCTGTGGCTCACTGGTGACCAATCCACTGGTGCAACCCCTCTTTCTCATCAGCAAGGACAAACTACAAACCACCTGCGACCAGTGGCTTGTAAATCACAGTGGATGCGATGGGTGACTGCCTGAGGAAAAAAAAAATGTTGAAGAGAGAGTATAGTCGATGAGCTTCATACCCATTTGTCCAGCACGGATGCCCCTTTGAATGTTTTGGTGCGATCAGTGACTTGATGGGCGGGCGGTACATTGGGGTAGGATGGTGTAATACACACTTAGTGTACTATACTGAACAACTGGCGTAATTGTGCAGCCCATTAATAATCTTTCAGCAATGGGGACGAGGTGGATGCTTACCTACCTGCCTCATTTTGCATGCAATCGCTTGTGAACAATACAAACAAGTACTGTAAAAATAAATGGATGGATGTTTACTTGTTTTTTTTAAGTTACTAGATGAATATTAACATGTTTTCTAGTAAGTACTGCAAGGACACAAGTAGACTTTGTGGGATACCTGGGAAAATGAGGAACCAAAACTAATTCACCCATTTCAAGGACATCGGTTACTACAGGGTTAAAAGTAAAGGCCGAAAAGGCTCTATCATGAGTGAAACAAGATTATGAAATGTGTGATGGCGTAAGATGGAATTGTCAGTTTTGTCACATTTGGATTGGCAGGAAGGGATGCTTCCCCGCTTTTGCACCTGCTGCCAATCACCTCGTTATGTCACCGGGTATTTAAACGGGACTCATTCGGTCGTAATTTGCCGGTGTATTTATGTGCCTTGCTACTGCCCGTGCCTAGGTCAGATTTCGCTTTACTGCGCTCCTGGATGTACATGGCCCGAGCATCCATTGACAAAAAGTGATTGTCTCACATCTCCTGTTCGACGTAAATCCTGTTCAATTCCAAGCGGGAACAGTTCTACATACATATCGGCGCTCTGCGTTGACGCTCCTTTCTTCTTATCGCGGGCTCCTCAGCAATGCATCCATCCAGCCGCAGACTGTTCAAAACAGCACCGACCTTTCCGTTGAACAAAGCGGGGCTGTGAAGATGCTGCCAATTCCAGGCACAAAAAAGTCTTTTCGGTAATCGTTATTTTTGTATTGCCCCTGGTCCACGATTTTGGACCAGCGCCTTTTGTTTGTATTTATCCGTACAGATGTGCGTGTCTTTATTAAACCATCTGAACGGATCCACTTTCTCTGTCGTACGCTTTTGGGATCCAGCTACTCCTTTTGTTCCAACGAGACAGCTCTCACTCTGCCTCGTTCGGAACGTGACAAGTTCAACAAATCGATGAAAAGATTTCTGCAGCCGTCATTTGTACTTCTTTGAAGGTGTCGGACGTTTTGCTTCTTATCCAAGAAACTTTGTCAGCAAACTAAAGTCTTACTGGTAGTTTCGGCCCTAGATATATATCCCTACTGTCCAGACATAGCGGTGCCGGACTCTGCTATGATAGGTCCCTGCTCTCAGGTTGGGGGGATGTCGCACTGCCAGACGCAGAGTGGCACCCCGGACGGCCGTATGGGAACAGGTCTCGGCCGGACGCCGGCGTGGGCGTGAACTGCGGGATCCAGCGATGAGTGGGGTCTTGGACTGATGTGGACGCGGACGTTGCACGGCTCGTCGTGCATGCGACTCAATTTAACATGCACAACGACAGCGTGGCTGGACGTGGGCGTGTACTGCCAAACACCCAGAGTCACCCTGGACGGCCACCTGGAATTGTATGCAACAGGAACAAAATCTAAAACGTAAAAATCACCTGAACAGAAAAAATACAAAGTATCAAAAGAAAACCAAGATTAAAAGTCTGCCAAGATGAAACAAACACATGCACAGCATACAATGCATACAATTTATACAATTGCATACAATTGCATACAAAGCTTACACATAGCATACAACAGGGGTCGGGAACCTATGGCTCGCGAGCAATATATGGCTCTTTTGATGATTGCATATGGCTCGCCGATAAATATTACATATTATAATACATATTGTCGTTTTTTTCGTCGTTCATTTCCCGTTGGGGCTGCAGTTGGCAGAAAGTGCAATTTTGATTGGATGACACTGACCTAGAATGGCCGAAAGCGCCATCGATGAGAAAGTTTCTTCAGCCGTCATCTGTACAATTTTGAAGGTTTCGGACGTTTCGCCTCCTATCCTATCAGTGACATTTTAACAAGCCCCATGTTAACGTTAGCATCGACATACCTCTGCGTGAAGTAGATTGCAGATAGCAAGTGTGGAAGCTTATGAGCCGTGTGCAGGCTAGCTAGCAGTAACTTCGCCTCTGGACCGGTAAATTGAATTTAATTCCGATCGTTTTCCTGGATTTTTACCAAACACGCGGAACGGAAAACCATCCATGTTAACGGTGAGTACTATCACAAAGTTATTTTAAATAATACATTCTGATATTTTGTTGAAAAGTGGCTGCGCGTGCGCACACGCGCAGCCACTTTTCGCGAGCATTTGTATGTGCGCGCGCATGTGCGTGTGGTTCTCGCTGAAAAACATTTCTAAATATTTTACTTTTATGGCTCTCTTAGTCAAAAAGGTTCCCGACCCCTGGCATACAACAATGACCCGACCAACCATCGGATCCCGCAGGTACAACGGACCAGTCTCATTTCCACCCTGTGGCTGGCGGTGCACGCTTCGTCGAGTTTGAATTGCGTCACTCGACGAGCCGTAACGTCAACGTCCGGCCGAGACCTCCTTCCAGGTGGCCGTCCAGGGTGACTCTGGGTGTTGGGCAGTGCACACCCACGTCCAGCCACGCTGTCGTCAAGCATGTTGAATTGAGTCGCATCCACGACGAGCCGTGCAACGTCCGCGTCCACGTCAGTTGGAGACCCCACTCATCGCTGGATCCCGAAGCGGCTAAGGACTGGTCTTGTTTCCCCGGTGCCGGGCAGTTCACGGCCACGTCGGCGTTCAGCCGAGACCTGTTCCCATACGGCTGTCCGGGGTGCCACTCTGCGCCTGGCAGTGCGGCGTCCGCGTTGAGCCATGCGTCGTCGCGTGAACGTGCGAGAGGGATCGCATTCACGCCCACGACGATCCCTGCCGCGTCCACGTCCACTTCAGGCCGAGTCCCGTTCCCATCGTGTCACCACCAATCGTATGCCGGAGAGCCGACGGTTGCCGTCTCCACCATTGTTCCCTGCCAAGTTGGACCTTTTGGTAGACTTTTGGGACTTCTGGAAGCAGTCCCTTGAAGGGGGGGTACTGCCACGTTCGGATTGGCGACCAATGGGTAGCGCTGTGAGCCCTGCCTGCTGCCTTGCAGGTGCTGGTCGTTACAATCAGTGACATTCAAAAGGACTCCCGGCACGACCATCAGGTGTCGGGTCATTGTTGTTTGTTGTATGATTTGTATGCAATTGTATGCACTGTGTATGCATTGTATGCTGTGCATGTGTTTGTTTAATCTTGGAAGACTTCTACTTTTGGTCTGTATTTCATACTTTGTATTTTTTCTGTTTGAATGACTTTGATGTTTTAGATTTTGTTCCTGTAGACTTTGTTTTAATACAATTTCTCAAACACAACCTGCTGCTCTCTCCTGCCTGCTTTTTGGGATCCACATCTGCCATCACCACCTCGCAAACCGTGACAGTCGTTAGTCATAACAATAGGAACAATCTGTGGAGCCGCAGGGAGTAGTACTCTGCTCCCCCCAACCTGCGAGCAGGGACGTATCATAGCAGAGTGCGGCACCGCCATGTCTGGACAGTAAGGATATATATTTAGGGTCTAACTACCAGTAAGACTTTAGTTTGCTGAGGAAGTTTCTTGGATAAGAAGCGAAACGTCCGACACCTTCAAAGAAGTACAGATGACGGCTGAAGAAAGCTTTTCATCGTTGGACCACTCTTGTACGACTGAGAGCCTACACAGAAGTTTAACAAATAAATATAAAAAAAGTCAAACTATTTTTTCCTCAGCAACAGACACGCACCGCTCAGACTTAATAGCCAGTTGTTTTCCAAAAGGACGACAATTTCATCTTTTTGTATACATTTCAGCTTTTTCCTGCAAATATATGCCAAATTTATTTCTGGGCATGCATTTTTTGGGGTGCGTATTACAATGACGTCATTTTCAAACTTGTACAGTCAACATGATCGTGTTGGCGCATTCGCACACTACACAGGGAAGTTAACAAGGCTAACATTCGCTGAATCTTCCTGTCACTAGCAACTGCTCCACGTCTTTGTGTCTGTGGCTTAGAGGAATTGGCCAGGTGTAAACTTTTTGATTCATGAGGTTTATCCGTGTCCAGGGTAGAAGAAGGTGTCACATGTCTTTTTTTATGTGAAGTTGCATGTACTTTCCGTGAGTTGGTCGAAGGCACCAGAGCATATATATATATATATATATATATATATATATATATATATATATATATATATATATATATATATATATATATATATATATATATATATATATATATATATATATATATTGTGATGTCACGAGAGGCTGTGTCCTGGAGGGCAAATACATCCCCCTAAGATGGCTCCACCCAGGGAGAGTCTTGGCCCCACGTGGTGGAAGGCAGCAATTAAACCCACACACCTGCAGCTGATCAGGGCTTGATTGGAAAGCAGGGCTCTTAAGGCAGAGAGCCTCTGAGTGTGCAGCTTGGGGGAAAGACAAGCTCGATTGCTGTGCTCTGTGGAGAAGTTGATTGCTGCGTGGAACTCATTGCCAGTTGGGACCCCACGACTGGACACTGGATTTGAACCTAGCTAAGGTGGCTAGGCTACATGACGAGGACGTCAAGAGGGGTGAGGCCTAGAGACTCTTGTAAAGAACTCCGTCTTCAGTTTTACCTCAGAAGAGACTTTATTTGGATTTAAGTAGCAGAAGAGACTTTATTTTGATTTAAGCATCAGAAGAGACTTTATTTTGATAAGTATTGGAAGAGACACTATTCAAACCTTTGTTGCTTGTGAATTCCCCCTGGAACCCTTGATTAAAACCTTTTTCTTTGCATCCAAACCTGTCGTCCATTGCACTTCTTGTCCCGTCCCGCTGAGAGCAAGCCTCTCATGATATCACAATATATATATATATATATGTATATATATATATATATATATATATATATATATATATATATATATATATATATATATATATATATGTATATGTGACGGGAGTCACAACAGTGATTGTCTTCATCTCCACAATGCTGCCGTATTAATGAGACCAGACGCGTGGATGTGTCTTTTTATTTCTTTTATTTCTGCTACACAGTATGGCAGAAGGGATGGGTGAAGTCGCATGGGTTTCGTCTTGTGATTAACTGCGCAATAGAAAAGCACTATGAAGCACATTGCTTCAAAGTTCCACTCGACAAAACGTGAAATAAATAATGACACAAAAAGTAATCTGGACTCGAAATGAATAAGGGAACTAATTAGATAACACTAGACAGTACAAAAGGGGAAACAAAATAAGATATTGTCATGAAAATGCGCGTTAATCGAGACCAACAGAAAATTGCGACTCACCCTGAATCTCCTCGAGATTGTTCTGGAAACTATGGGCGGGACATGGTGCCACACTGTGCGCCGTTGCGTCACTTCCTTCATAATTTAATAATCTAAGTGCACAACTCCGTTACATATATATATATATATATATATATATATATATATATATATATATATATATATATATATATATATATATATATATATATATATATAGCCTCTCGTGACATCACACATCCCCCCTATATATATATATATATATACGACCAACCATCGGATCCCGCAGGTACAACGGACCAGTCTCATTTCCACCCTGTGGCTGGCGGTGCACGCTTCGTCGAGTTTGAATTGCGTCACTCGACGAGCCGTAACGTCAACGTCCGGCCGAGACCTCCTTCCAGGTGGCCGTCCAGGGTGACTCTGGGTGTTGGGCAGTGCACACCCACGTCCAGCCACGCTGTCGTCAAGCATGTTGAATTGAGTCGCATCCACGACGAGCCGTGCAACGTCCGCGTCCACGTCAGTTGGAGACCCCACTCATCGCTGGATCCCGAAGCGGCTAAGGACTGGTCTTGTTTCCCCGGTGCCGGGCAGTTCACGGCCACGTCGGCGTTCAGCCGAGACCTGTTCCCATACGGCTGTCCGGGGTGCCACTCTGCGCCTGGCAGTGCGGCGTCCGTGTTGAGCCATGCGTCGTCGCGTGAACGTGCGAGAGGGATCGCATTCACGCCCACGACGATCCCTGCCGCGTCCACGTCCACTTCAGGCCGAGTCCCGTTCCCATCGTGTCACCACCAATCGTATGCCGGAGAGGCGACGGTTGCCGTCTCCACCATTGTTCCCTGCCAAGTTGGACCTTTTGGTAGACTTTTGGGACTTCTGGAAGCAGTCCCTTGAAGGGGGGGTACTGCCACGTTCGGATTGGCGACCAATGGGTAGCGCTGTGAGCCCTGCCTGCTGCCTTGCAGGTGCTGGTCGTTACAATCAGTGACATTCAAAAGGACTCCCGGCACGACCATCAGGTGTCGGGTCATTGTTGTTTGTTGTATGATTTGTATGCAATTGTATGCACTGTGTATGCATTGTATGCTGTGCATGTGTTTGTTTAATCTTGGAAGACTTCTACTTTTGGTCTGTATTTCATACTTTGTATTTTTTCTGTTTGAATGACTTTGATGTTTTAGATTTTGTTCCTGTAGACTTTGTTTTAATACAATTTCTCAAACACAACCTGCTGCTCTCTCCTGCCTGCTTTTTGGGATCCACATCTGCCATCACCACCTCGCAAACCGTGACAGTCGTTAGTCATAACAATAGGAACAATCTGTGGAGCCGCAGGGAGTAGTACTCTGCTCCCCCCAACCTGCGAGCAGGGACGTATCATAGCAGAGTGCGGCACCGCCATGTCTGGACAGTAAGGATATATATTTAGGGTCTAACTACCAGTAAGACTTTAGTTTGCTGAGGAAGTTTCTTGGATAAGAAGCGAAACGTCCGACACCTTCAAAGAAGTACAGATGACGGCTGAAGAAAGCTTTTCATCGTTGGACCACTCTTGTACGACTGAGAGCCTACACAGAAGTTTAACAAATAAATATAAAAAAAGTCAAACTATTTTTTCCTCAGCAACAGACACGCACCGCTCAGACTTAATAGCCAGTTGTTTTCCAAAAGGACGACAATTTCATCTTTTTGTATACATTTCAGCTTTTTCCTGCAAATATATGCCAAATTTATTTCTGGGCATGCATTTTTTGGGGTGCGTATTACAATCTCCTCGAGATTGTTCTGGAAACTATGGGCGGGACATGGTGCCACACTGTGCGCCGTTGCGTCACTTCCTTCATAATTTAATAATCTAAGTGCACAACTCCGTTACATATATATATATATATATATATATATATATATATATATATATATATATATATATATATATATATATATATATATATATAATAGCCTCTCGTGACATCACACATCCCCCCTATATATATATATATATATATATATATATATATATATATATATATAATATATATATATATATATATATATATAATATATATATAAATACGTCTGTGTAAGCTCTCAGTCGTACAGGAGTGGTCCATCGATGAGAAGGTTTCTTCAGCCGTCATCTGTACAAAAGTGAAGGTTTCGGACGTTTCAACTCGTTTCAACTTAAATTAGCTGATTTAAAGAACCACCTCAGATTCAATCTTAGATGTAGACAGAGCCGGTTAATTCCTAAATGCTTGAAGCAAGCACCCCTGGAACCCGGATACTTAGCCGACAAAATGCAACAAAATTATACTAGGAAAATTCTAAATTTGCGAATTAGGAGACTTAACATAGAGATAAAAAACAAACAGTCAGAAATAGAAACTTATTATCAGCGATTACAAACTAATCTTACCCACAAAATCTATCAGGAAGTGTGTGAATTTACTAAATCCGGTTATATGAGGCACCACAGCAAAACCAAAGAGAGACAAAAGGGTAAATTTCAAAAATTACTTTTACTGAAACAATCTCAGCTACTGGTAAACACGCGTAAAATTAGGTATGAACAGTTTGCAAGGGAGAATTGGATCAAAAATTTGTCAGACAGAGATCTCTCAGAGACAGAAAAGGCAGTACTTACCAAAGGTTTAAATTTCTCAGTGACTCCTAAAACTATACCTACAATAGATTATATCACAGCTACTGAATCGGCTATTAAAAATAACAAACTTTCGTATGCAGAGGCAGATGATCTACGCATTAAAATATCAGCTCTTCTCAGTAGTGCCAAACTTCCTCCGTCCAACATAACATTAGAAGAGAGAAAGGCGTTAACTACTCTACAAAAAGACAAAAATATTACTATTTTGCCAGCAGACAAGGGCAGATGCACAGTGCTGCTCAACACATTGGATTATGAAGACAAAATAAATAGGTTAATCAGTGATTCTAACACGTATGAGCAACTAAAAAGGGACCCTGCCAATAGATACAAGAAAGAAATGATTGACTGTCTCCAAAAGCTAGAGAAAGGAAAACATATAGATAAACAGATGTATTTTAGATTATACCCGGGAGAGGCCACGCCATGTATCTATGGCCTGCCAAAAATACATAAAGAAGGGTTCCCCCTCCGACCCATTGTTTGTAGCATTGACTCCTCTACATACAATGTAGCCAAATATTTAAAAACTATTTTAGCTCCGTTGGTTGGTAACACAGAATACCACGTAGAGAACACCACAGGGTTTGTAGAGAGGATCAAAGACCTCATATTGGAACCTGAGGAAACTTTGGCATCATACGATGTGACTTCTCTCTTTACATCTGTCCCAACCCCAGCAGCAGTCTCAGTGGTGAGGACGAGGCTGCTGGCAGATGTTTCTCTGCATGAAAGAACCAAACTGAAACCGGATCACATCTGCCAATTATTAGAAATCTGCCTTAATACTACGTATTTTCAATTTCGGGAAAAATTTTATAAACAAATCCATGGTTGTGCTATGGGCTCACCAGTTTCACCCATAGTGGCTAATCTTTACATGGAAGAGATGGAGAAACAGGCCCTCACATCCTTCCCAGGGACAAAACCTAGACACTGGTTTAGATATGTGGACGATACTTTTGTCATAATTAAGAAACAAGAAATTCAATCCTTCACAGATCATCTCAACTCTGTAGACTTCAACATTAAATTTACTCGTGAGGACATTCAAGAGAACCAACTAGCCTTCTTGGATTGTAAAGTAATTATAAAAGAGGACAGAGCGCTAAAAACAGAAGTCTTTAGGAAGGCTACGCACACTGACCAATACTTACTTTTTGACTCTAACCACCCTTTACAACATAAACTAGGAGTTATCAGAACCCTCCAGCATAGGGCTAAACTAATACCAACTAGCACTGAAGGTAGAGAAAAGGAGTCAAAACATATCAGGAGAGCACTCACTAACTGTGGGTACCCTCAGTGGTCATTCAACAAATGTCAGAAAGAAAGAATAGCGAGCGAAACCAATAATTCTCAAGATTCTAAAAGGAGAGGAGTAGCAGTACCGTACATTGCAGGAGTTTCTGAAAAATTACAAAGAGTCCTTTGGCAACATAAAATTCCTACTTATTTCAAACCGATAAACACGTTAAGGCAAAAATTAGTGCATCCAAAAGATAGGCTACCAAATGAAAAACAAAGTAATGTAGTTGAAGAAAGCTTTTCATCGTTGGACCACTCTTGTACGACTGAGAGCCTACACAGAAGTTTAACAAATAAATATAAAAAAAGTCAAACTATTTTTTCCTCAGCAACAGACACGCACCGCTCAGACTTAATAGCCAGTTGTTTTCCAAAAGGACGACAATTTCATCTTTTTGTATACATTTCAGCTTTTTCCTGCAAATATATGCCAAATTTATTTCTGGGCATGCATTTTTTGGGGTGCGTATTACAATGACGTCGTTTTCAAACTTGTACAGTCAACATGATCGTGTTGGCGCATTCGCACACTACACAGGGAAGTTAACAAGGCTAACATTCGCTGAATCTTCCTGTCACTAGCAACTGCTCCACGTCTTTGTGTCTGTGGCTTAGAGGAATTGGCCAGGTGTAAACTTTTTGATTCATGAGGTTTATCCGTGTCCAGGGTAGAAGAAGGTGTCACATGTCTTTTTTTATGTGAAGTTGCATGTACTTTCCGTGAGTTGGTCGAAGGCACCAGAGCATATATATATATATATATATATATATATATATATATATATATATATATATATATATATATATATATATATATATATATATATATATATATATATATATATATATATTGTGATGTCACGAGAGGCTGTGTCCTGGAGGGCAAATACATCCCCCTAAGATGGCTCCACCCAGGGAGAGTCTTGGCCCCACGTGGTGGAAGGCAGCAATTAAACCCACACACCTGCAGCTGATCAGGGCTTGATTGGAAAGCAGGGCTCTTAAGGTAGAGAGCCTCTGAGTGTGCAGCTTGGGGGAAAGACAAGCTCGATTGCTGTGCTCTGTGGAGAAGTTGATTGCTGCGTGGAACTCATTGCCAGTTGGGACCCCACGACTGGACACTGGATTTGAACCTAGCTAAGGTGGCTAGGCTACATGACGAGGACGTCAAGAGGGGTGAGGCCTAGAGACTCTTGTAAAGAACTCCGTCTTCAGTTTTACCTCAGAAGAGACTTTATTTGGATTTAAGTAGCAGAAGAGACTTTATTTGGATTTAAGCATCAGAAGATATATATATATATATATATATATATATATATATATATATATATATATATATATATATATATATATAAATAGCAGTTTATTTGCTACACACTTTTGCGAATTGCCATAGAACTGTTTAAACATTGAAATAAACAATTTCAAAAGATCTCTCTGGTGCAAATTTTGAACTTCAGCATGCTCATTCTCGTATTAGACATTGTAATAGGAAGACAATTGTTTTGAAGTCGAATGTTGCATTCAGTCAAATTCGGTCCTTATACCTTGGTTGACATTTGTGGTTGAGTCTTCTCAGATCTCTCCATCTCATATCTCATCCAACGACTTTGATCCTGCAAAAACAAAACTTACATTTTGAGATGTTAATCACGTTGTTTCTTTTTATTTATTGATTGTCATTTGTGGCACTTTTTTAATTACTGTTGCATGTTTTTTTTTTGTTTTTTTTGCCATAACCGCCAATCTTGGTTAATGGCTTGATCTGCTCTATTCAATGCAAAGAACTAAATTATCACTGTCCTGATTTCTGACCAGAATTCCAATAAATAGCCTTGAAACATTTTCTAATTCTTTCTATTTTCTTAAGTTACTACACAATAAATGCTGTGCTATTTTGATATGCTACGGTACAGAGATGACAAAGAGAACAGACTTAGCACAATATTTCTCATTAGTGTCTACTTAAAGCTTGGAAGATTTCCAATGTGCTGTAACAGTCCCTTAGCCGCTGTATTTTAGATTATACCCGGGAGAGGCCACGCCATGTATCTATGGCCTGCCAAAAATACATAAAGAAGGGTTCCCCCTCCGACCCATTGTTTGTAGCATTGACTCCTCTACATACAATGTAGCCAAATATTTAAAAACTATTTTAGCTCCGTTGGTTGGTAACACAGAATACCACGTAGAGAACACCACAGGGTTTGTAGAGAGGATCAAAGACCTCATATTGGAACCTGAGGAAACTTTGGCATCATACGATGTGACTTCTCTCTTTACATCTGTCCCAACCCCAGCAGCAGTCTCAGTGGTGAGGACGAGGCTGCTGGCAGATGTTTCTCTGCATGAAAGAACCAAACTGAAACCGGATCACATCTGCCAATTATTAGAAATCTGCCTTAATACTACGTATTTTCAATTTCGGGAAAAATTTTATAAACAAATCCATGGTTGTGCTATGGGCTCACCAGTTTCACCCATAGTGGCTAATCTTTACATGGAAGAGATGGAGAAACAGGCCCTCACATCCTTCCCAGGGACAAAACCTAGACACTGGTTTAGATATGTGGACGATACTTTTGTCATAATTAAGAAACAAGAAATTCAATCCTTCACAGATCATCTCAACTCTGTAGACTTCAACATTAAATTTACTCGTGAGGACATTCAAGAGAACCAACTAGCCTTCTTGGATTGTAAAGTAATTATAAAAGAGGACAGAGCGCTAAAAACAGAAGTCTTTAGGAAGGCTACGCACACTGACCAATACTTACTTTTTGACTCTAACCACCCTTTACAACATAAACTAGGAGTTATCAGAACCCTCCAGCATAGGGCTAAACTAATACCAACTAGCACTGAAGGTAGAGAAAAGGAGTCAAAACATATCAGGAGAGCACTCACTAACTGTGGGTACCCTCAGTGGTCATTCAACAAATGTCAGAAAGAAAGAATAGCGAGCGAAACCAATAATTCTCAAGATTCTAAAAGGAGAGGAGTAGCAGTACCGTACATTGCAGGAGTTTCTGAAAAATTACAAAGAGTCCTTTGGCAACATAAAATTCCTACTTATTTCAAACCGATAAACACGTTAAGGCAAAAATTAGTGCATCCAAAAGATAGGCTACCAAATGAAAAACAAAGTAATGTAGTTTATTCCATACATTGTAAGAATGAAAATTGTAAAGAGCAGTACATTGGGGAGACTCAACAAATTCTCAAAAAAAGACTTTATCAACATCGCAGGGATAATACTAGTGGGCCTCAATCGGCAGTACATTTGCACCTAAAAGCTACCAACCACTCATTTGACGACAATGAGGTTAAAATCTTAGCGAAAGAACATAGATGGTTTGAAAGGGGGGTAAAAGAGGCGATTCTTATAAAACAACAAAATCCTTCATTATATATAAATGGGGCCGATACGACCAGTCAGACTTTAGTTCGCTGACGAAGTCTCCTGGATAGGAGGCGAAACGTCCGAAACCTTCACTTTTGTACAGATGACGGCTGAAGAAACCTTCTCATCGATATATATAAATAGCAGTTTATTTGCTACACACTTTTGCGAATATCCATAGAACTGTTTAAACATTGAAATAAACAATTTCAAAAGATCTCTCTGGTGCAAATTTTGAACTTCAGCATGCTCATTCTCGTATTAGACATTGTAATAGGAAGACAATTGTTTTGAAGAGATGCTAGTTGGACCATAAGTGATGCAGCCTATCGAAGTCTTGCTTTAATTACTCTTGAAAAGCATTTTCCCCCTCTCACTGTATGTATGTATGATACCGTCCAATGATTTCATGGTATCCTTTTTTATTCTCATAACAATATGAGAGTGAATAAGAATCTAATAGCTATTCAGAACATACCAAGAAATGTTAAATCCAGGTTTTCAAAAAATATGTTTTTCCCCATATCTATGAGTAATAGAATCAGAATCAGAAAGCCTTTAATAGTCCCACAATGGGGGAATTTGCTATAGATTAATCACGCTAGATTCTTATGATGACACTGACCGGCCTCTAGAGCTCAGGGACACTTGCACTCTGACCAACATCACTAGAAGTGTGGTCATGGCTGTTGTCATCAATGGAGCTCTCTTTGTGATTTATCTGAAAAACAAACAAAAAAAAACATCAAATCAACTGCCAATGAAAGAATGTTTGGTTACAGCATAAATGGGTTACTCTCTTCAGATATTATGTGTCACAAAATGCAGGTGGCTGAAGTCTAAGGATTTGACACTGTAACTGAAGTCGCAAGTTTTTTTAAAACAGTGTCGTTAGAGTTAAGTTTAACTTCATTTCTGATAGTGTTTTTATATACATCCGTAAATATCTTATGTTATTGCATGTTTAGTTTAGTCTATATGGATGTATGTAGCTTATTAGTTCACTCGTTGCATGTAGGGTGTAATTAGAGATGTTCTTCATTCTAATGTTCTTCCCACCCCCCTGTCCGTAGCTGATAGGTTCAGTCGAGACGATGTCATCAACTGCTGTGTGTTTAAACTAGTTTGAGGAGGCGGGCTTTGTGCTCTTGGCTTTCCTGCTGCGACGAGAGATGTTCTTCTATTGTTTTACTAGAATAAAATAGTCTTTTCTGTTCACCATCTATCGTCCCCGCTGGTATTTCATCATAAAACTCTGTTGAACTCCGAACCAGAAGAGAAACAGGAATTAGATTCCAACAATTTCATTTGTGGCAGACTATAGTTCAACGAATGTTGCATTCAGTCAAATTCGGTCCTTATACCTTGGTTGACATTTGTGGTTGAGTCTTCTCAGATCTCTCCATCTCATATCTCATCCAACGACTTTGATCCTGCAAAAACAAAACTTACATTTTGAGATGTTAATCACGTTGTTTCTTTTTATTTATTGATTGTCATTTGTGGCACTTTTTTAATTACTGTTGCATGTTTTTTTTTTTTTTTTTTGCCATAACCGCCAATCTTGGTTAATGGCTTGATCTGCTCTATTCAATGCAAAGAACTAAATTATCACTGTCCTGATTTCTGACCAGAATTCCAATAAATAGCCTTGAAACATTTTCTAATTCTTTCTATTTTCTTAAGTTACTACACAATAAATGCTGTGCTATTTTGATATGCTACGGTACAGAGATGACAAAGAGAACAGACTTAGCACAATATTTCTCATTAGTGTCTACTTAAAGCTTGGAAGATTTCCAATGTGCTGTAACAGTCCCTTAGCCGCTAAATTCGAATCGTTAACAGCAGTTTGCTGAAACGAATTGTCACTCCGTTGCTTCTTAAAAAAAATGAAAATATGTTTGTGTTTAATATCTTTTAGGGTTTTACTCCTGTTCTCTCGCTACATAATGCAACCTTTTATGTCGATGTCGTTCGATGTAAATACTGCAATGTATCATGGGTAAATGATTATTCGATTATATTATCTCAGCAGTTTCGAGCGAATCACAACGAAAGTTAAAACCTCTCAAGCAAAACGAACAGTTTTCAATTGCTGCTTAACAAAATTTGTTTCTTTAGCTATTTTAAAAGAAGTATGTCATATGAGATGCAGATCACGTAGCAATATGGGCCAATCATAATAGACGCGCGCCGGTGCTGGCGCAGTGGATTTACAAAGTTGCTCCAGCGGCTGTCAAAATGCATAAATGGGGCGGCCCAAATGCATCGCTGCACATGTGTTTTTTGTGTTTACAATAGAATTGGGGCTGCAGAATTAGCTGTATGTATCAATTTAATTCGATTTTTTAAAAATCATCGGATAATGCTGGCTGTACTGGCCCATGAACCATGGTGAAGGTGTTGACAACAGTCTTGAAAATACAATTTATGAGACCAATCTATGTCACCGTAGTTTCATCATTATCTGAACGAAATATGCTGGATGCTCTCGATGCTAGTGTGCCACGTTGTTGGAATAAGGCTGTGACATCGAATTCTACATGCAACGCACCAATTGTAGGCCTCGTGTTACTTGTGCGTATTTTCACATATAAATATGTTGTGGGGGGCATTCTCATTCCTCTACTGCTGCAAGGCTAAAATTCCTCCTGTCAACTCGACCCCCTCCCTACGATCCTTATCAAGTCCAGCCTACCCTCTCTTCTCCCATTTATTTCAACCATTATTCACTCCTCATTATCAACTGGAATTATTCCTATCCCATTCAAAACCGCAGCTGTTACTCCAATCCTGAAAAAACCTGGCTCAGATCCAAACGATTTCAATAACTTACGTCCAATTTCCCACTTTCCATTCATCGCCAAAATCCTTGATTCCGCCCCCGCCACAGTACTGAATCGGCTCTCATAAAAATCATGAATGATCTTTTCATGGCAGCCAATGCCGGTTCACTCTCCATCCTCATCCTTCTCGACCTGACCGCAGCTTTTGACAACATTTCCCACCCTATCCTGCTCGACAGATTTTCCACCCAAGGCATCATGCACACCCCATTTCGCTGGTTTCACTCCGATGTCTCTGATCGCTCACAATTTATCCAAATCAACTCGTTCACCTCACGGTCCTCTCCTGTGTCTTCTGGTGTGCCTCAAGGGTCTGTCCTGGAGCCCCTTCTCTTTATTATCTACCTACTTCCTCTTGGCAATATTTTCCGTAAGTTTGGCATTCACTTTCACTGTTTCGCGGATGACACCCAACTCTACCTCTCCAGCAAACCTGACACCTGTCTTCCACCTTCATCCCTCTCATTTTGCCTCTCAGGAATTAAATCCTGGCTTTCCCATAACTTTCTCAAGCTTAACGGTGAAAAAACTGAACTTCTCCTTGTCGGTACCAAATCCACCCTACACAAAACTAACAGTTTCTCTCTCACCATTGACAGTTGAACCGTGTCCCCCTCCCTTCAGGTCAAGAGCCTGGGTGTCATCCTCGATAGCTCACTATCTTTTCACTCCCATATAAATAACATAACTCGGTCTGCTTATTTCCACCTCCGTAATATTAACCGTCTCCGTCCCTCGCTCACCCCTCACTCTGCTGCTATCCTTATCCACAGTCTCGTCACCTCCCGCATCGATTATTGTAACTAACTTCTCTTCTGTGTCAATCAGAAATTTCTCCATAAACTCCAACTCGTCCAAAATTCTTTAAAAACAAGAGTGAAATTGTGCAGAAAATCAGGGGCATGCCCATCTCTGCCCCTCTCATTAAAAACAGACATCGCTCACGCCTGACGGACGACAGCTTACAGTCCAGTGTGAAGATGAAGGTAACGTCATACACCCCTGATGTGCAGAGGCTCTGCACATCAGGACCCACACATGGGTCCAAATGGCTCTTTGAGACGTAAAGGTTGCCGACCCCTGGTATAGCCCAACCCGTGATCCAAACTGCTTGCCACAGGCAGAACAGGTGGAGGCATTGACTGGGGTTGTGGGTATGGCACTGGCATTATGTCTCCTTTGACATTTCCTTGTCCGTCGGTCACCTCGGTCTTCTTGGAGGAGCTGCCGCCAGATGGAGCGTTGAGCTGCAATGTCCTCCAGCTGGGTCGGTCGAGTTCACGCCACATTTTTTCATTGCAGTCTTCACCTGGTCTTTGTAGTGTTTTTTTGGGGCCTCCTGCCAGGCGTCGGCCGAGATGGAGCTGGCCATAAAGCACCTTACGTGGCAAGCACTCTTCTGGCATCCTGATCACATGGCCTAGCCAGCGAAGTTGGTGCTGGGTGACTGTAGCTTCCACACTGGTGCAGTTGGTTTTGCAGAGTATTTCAGTGTGGGGGGACTCTGTCTCTCAAGGATAGCCCAAGGATGCATTGTAGGCACTTGATGTGGAAGGCCTCAAGCATCCTGAGGTGACGACTGTACAGGGTCCATGCCTCGCAACTGTAGAGGAGGGTTGACACAACAACAGCCCGATAAACTGCAGTCTTGGTGTGGTGTTTCAGATTTTGTTTTGAAAGACTCTCCTCCTAAATCTGACAAAAGATGCTGATGCCTGTTTGATCCGGTTTTGTATGTCTCTGTCGATGCTGCAGTCGTCAGAGAAAAAGCTGCCCAGGTATTTGAAAGAGTCCACTATTGCTAGTGGCTTATTGGAGATGGTGAATGTTGGTGGATGAACTGGAGCAATGGAGGCCAACTGACAGATTATCTCAGTCTTTTCCACATTGACAGAGAGGCCCAGTCTACCATAGGCATCTGCAGCAGCTGAGAGACTAGCTTGTAGTGCTTATGGTGTGTGGGCCACAACTGCACAGTCATCTGCATATTGGAGTTCGATGACTTGCTCTGATCTTACTTTCGTGACTGCCTGGAGCCTCCTGATGTTGAATAGATTTCCATCAAGCCGGAAATCTATGGTAACCCCACTGTTCTTCTCGATCCTCTCATGGAGCAACAGTGTCACACACAGGAGGAAGATGTTGAGCAGGACTGGTGCGAGGACACATCCCTAGCGTACACCAGTCTGCACCTTGAAGGATTGTGATTCATGGCCACCGATAGTCACACGTGATGTCATCCTATTGTGAAATTGGCTAAGGATGTTGACACATTTCTGTGGGCATCCAAACTTGAGGAGAAATTCCAGAGAAGGTCCCTGTTGACTGTGTCAAAGGCCTTTGACAGATCAATAAAAGCAACAAAGAGGTTCTGGTGCTGTTCTATACACTTCTCCTGAAGCTGCCGAGCTGTGAAGACCATGTCTACGTTCCTGAAAGCACACTGGGATTCTGGCAGCAGATCTTCTGTGATGCAGTTTATCAATCTATGTTGCAATCATTTTAGCCAGGACTTTACAATGCAACTGCCAGAAGTGAGATGCCACGGCTGTTACCATAGAGGGATTTGTCCCCCTTGCCTTTGTAGATGGTGACAATATTTGCATCTTTCCACTGCTGAGGCACAGTTTCATGCTTCCACACATCGCTGATGAAGAGGAAGAGGGCACGGTTACAAAGGTAGCCTCCTTGCTTGAGGATCTCGGCCGGGATACTGTCAGGACCAGGGCTCCTGTTGCTTTTCAGAGATTTTAAAGCACTCTTAACCTCTCCAAAGGTTGGTGGAAGGTCAAGGTCTTAGTCGGTCGATCAGGGAGTTCCTCTAGAACTAAAGAGTCTGTTGGGGAAGGCTGTTTGAGTAAACATTCAAAGTGTTCTGCCCATCTTTTGATGATGAGCTTCTGGTATTATGAGGGTTGTACCATCACTAGACTTCAGAGGGGAGGCAGTGCAGTTTCTTGGGCCATAGATTACTTTTACTGCATCATAAAAGTTGTGCATATCGTTTTTATTGGCATGGAATTGTATTTCAGCCGCCTTTGATGTCCACCAATCATTCTGCAGGGCACATAGTTTTGACTGCACCCGGAGGTGCACCCTGAGTTTCTGCCATTGCCGCCGGAGCGCAGGTAATGTGGGGTTGTTGAGTACAGCACTGTGTGCTGTGTGCATGTTTTTGAGCATCGAGGTTATTGTGTCTGTGTTGTCATGAAACCAGTCCTGGTGCTTTCTGCGCCTATATCCGATGGATTTGGATGCTGCCTCCTAGAGCCTGGCACTGATAGTGGACAGTTTTCCATCAATGGAGACCTCTTCTAGCAGGATATAACTTCCAGGTTTTTTAGCAAGAGAGAGACAGAGTTTGTTCCGAGCCATAGGCTCTGCTAGCCGGGTGCAGTCCAGCCTATTCTTCCCTGACCTCTGGAGACGAATAGCAGGGCGTACTTGCACTCGAAGCCTGGTCATCATGAGTCGGTGGTCAGTACAGCACTCAGCTCCTCTCATTGCACGAGTGAGCAAGACGTCTTTTATGCCTGATCGTCTCACAATGCTGTAATCGATCAGGTGCCAATGTTTAGAGCGTGGGTCCATCCAGGATACTTTGTGCTTGTTTTTCAGTTGGAAGATGGTGTTTGTGATGGTCAAGTCATGCTCAGCACAAAGACTTAGCAGCCATAGGCCATTTGCATTGACATGCCCGATGCCATGCCCACCAATCACCCCACCTACCCCACTATTGCGTTAAAATCGCCTAGCAAGAAGATCTTATCCTCCTTAGGCATGCTGAGGAGGACCTCATCTAATGCCTTATAGAAGCTGTCCTTAGCGTCTACCTTGGATGGTAGGGCAGGTGCATAAGCACTAAGAAGGGTGGCGTTCTTTTATCTTTTATTTAATCTTTTATTTGCCAGAAGGATCCTAAGTGACATAAGCCTTTCGCTTATGCCAATCGGTGATTCTGGGAGTCCCACACCATGCTGATGCTGTCCTCCTTGGGTGTATCCTTTCCAGAAGTCTCTCAGAGCAATTTGCCCGCGGGGACCTCATTTTGAAGTCTCTCAGAGCAATTTGTCCGTGGGGACCTAAAATGAGGTCCCCACGGGTACATGAGTCCCCACCGGGCTGCGTGCAGTCAGGTTGATGTCCCCACCGGGGCACGCAAACGTGAACACACACGCGCACACACACACACACACACACACACACACACACACACACACACACACACACACACACACACACACACACACACACACACACACACACACACACGCACACAAGACAAGTTTTCTGCAGCCAAAAATAATAAGAGCAAAAATAATAAGAGCAAAAAATAATATATAATAAAATAATTCTTTATGGGATCGTAAACCTTGAATAGGGGTCAATTGGACCCGACAGATGAAAGGACGGTTAGGCAGTCCCTGAAATTACAACACAGGAAAAATT